>NW_022280087.1:2099405-2120061 GCF_004355925.1 Anarrhichthys ocellatus | reverse complement strand
TCTTGGTTTCTTAGTAACATTAGTAAATGTTACCTTTGTCTCTTGGTATTTTACTTACTAACGTTAACAAGAAACAAAGATAACATTTACTGACATTAGCAAGAGATCAAGTAAATGTTACTTTTTAGCTACATTAGCATTGCTAACATTAAAACCCTGTTTGCTGGTTATAAATTATTTGTTTGGCTAACAGATCAATACTGGTGAGAGCTAGCAATCAGCATTAACTTAGAACTCAGCTAGTCCGTTACCTGCTAGCTAACGGTAAAGTTTCTTAGTCTACTAACTTTTTGTAGTTTTAGTTGACCCCTATGTAAAAAATCCATCCTCGTGAAAGTGGTACCAGTCTCTCTGGTCTCTTGGGTCTTCTTGGTGAAGCTAGTTGGTGCTGAACAACTGACGACCAGTAGCTGTCCAATAGTGATGCTTGTAAACAATACCCAGCTAAGATGAGTTATGACCTAGTGTCACCTCTTCTGTTTTACACCAGTGAGCATTAGTCACAAGTATTCAAAAAGTAAAAGAGGCTTTGAAGTTGTTCAATATGAAATAGAAATATCCCACTGTGGATAAAAATGTATGCACAATGACTTGTATCCAAGAAATGAATTATCGTCATATCACATTTTTGTGATCTATCAGGCCGAAGTTAAAAACTTTAAGCTGACTTATGTATTACCCTGAGATATAGACTGGTGTGTATGTAATGGATGCAACATGTAGATACGTTGTTATAACTGCACTAACTCTTCAAATGTCCTCACTTCCAAAGGTCTTTGACAGGGTGTAACAGGAGCCTTGGACTGACGTGAGCCATGAAGACCCAGAAGGCCCAAGGTAGTACACCACCTTCACCTCCCTGCCGTCAGAAGTCTCGCTTCACCTTACGAGGCAGAAAGAAGGTCGGGGTGATCCAAGGGAAACTCCGCATCCGCTCCATACCTGGAGCCTTCCTTGTGCTGGGGGTCATCGTGGTGGTTGTTGGCACCGCTCTAGCTGTGGCAGGATACTGGCCCTACTGTATACCGAGAGCGTCCATCCTGGGAGCTGCAGATGGCGAAAGTTTCTCTGAGTCGCAGACTTCTGGGTGGAGTCTGGGAGCCAAGGGCCTCCTATCCACAGCCAGCCTCGTCCACAGTGAGCGGATGAAGCTGCTGGGGCCTGTCATCATGGGGGTGGGACTCTTCATCCTCATATGTGCCAACACAGTCCTGTATGAGAACAGGGACAGAGAGACTCAGATGCTGATGGCTCAGATGCGCAGTGTAATCTGCTCTGTGTCTGCAGCGGTTCCCTCAGCAGACCTTAAAGAAATAGCAGCAGCCAACTCCATGGCCAAACACTACCAGTGCGTGAGCAGTTTACCAGCTGCCCATCTCAACATCCTCTGTCTGCAGCAGCTGCCCAGTTCTGAGCCACTGCTTCAGACCAGACACTCCAGAGACCAGGAGCACAGTTTGGAGGGCATCTACCAGCAAGCTGTTCTCCAGACAGAAGCCCTCCACCACCAGGAGTCAGAGCCTCCGCCCTCCCTCCACTCCTCCTACTCCAACTCACGTAATTCCAGTCAGACAGACTTTAACACACAGTCTGGTGCCGAGTACGGGGGCAGTGCCAGTTTCATTCCGCAGCCCCCCCCACTCGTCAAGCTCAACAGCTGTCTGGTGTCTGCCAGCTCTATGTCCACGCTGGATGAGGTAGATATGCCAGCTATCCAGCCGAGGCGCTGCCACAGTATGAGTTACAGGACTAACCCGTATACAGCTGGAACTGGTGTGCCGGATGGACACCATGCACCGGGGGAGGAGGGCGAAATGAATCAGCTGGTAGTCACAAGAGAGACTGGTTCACAGGTTTGCGTGAACATCCCTTGGCAGGTTGTGGAGGCTGCAGAAGAGCAAACCCGCCGAAGCTGGCCTCGGCTAGACCTGGGCAGCAGCAGACGATATCTGAAACTAGAGAACAAAGAGGACTCAGTGGACAAACTGCTGGACCAGTTAGAGCAGCAGTGTTTTCAGTGGGATAAGAATTTTGGCTCTGGGCCTTTCCAGTGATTGGCTGCTCTCCACAGCAGTACAATCACTCTGATAACAAAGGATCATAAAGATATTTTCCTCTGGATTCTATAACTGCACTATATTTAGTTTGTCCTGTGTGGGGTGGAGAGAAACCAAGCCCCGGATTATCTGGAGTACAGTATTTCTCACAAGGATCTTCCAAAACATGAGCTTGTTCTCAATCTTCAGTGGAATATTGATACACAGGTCTTAGCTTGGATTCCGATTGGATTTGGTCAGTGGCGGGCCTTGCATTTTATACCTGGGCCTTCAGTGCTGTCCTGCAGCTGAAACACCACCTAATAACCTCATTATGACGCCACAGCTACGTTTATTTGTTTCTAGGGGTGTAACAATAGACGTATTCGTATTAAACCGTTCGGTACAAGGCTTATGAACCGAACAATACGTTTGAATAATACTAGTGCATTTGGAAAATTCAGAAGCTTAAATTGTGGGAAATATAATGTTCTTTCGGTGGACTGCGCTCATGTAGGAGACAACGGGCTGTGACCTCTGAACCCGGAACAATAACAAAAAACAGCTGAGGCCCCGAACTTCTGGGAGGCTACGCTAAACTAGCTTAACAAACAATAACTCCGCGCATGACGGTATGCTTCGTAATTAACGGACAATGCATATAGTCCAAATCTATATAATTAACACAATGACAACAACAAACTCACAAGAACCAGTCACATATATTCATATGACAACAAAGCAACAAATCAATTCAGCAGACCTGCAGACACAAATTCTGCTACACACTCGAGGGCCATTCAGATATTAGATATAAAGAAACAAACGCAGTTGACTTACCAAATGCTGTTCACTTAAAGACAAACTCCATCCTCCTTTCTTTGTTGACAAAGAGTTTAATCCCACGGTTAAATCCCAACTCACAAATCCGTTTCTCCTCCTTCCGCCATTGAGTGTTAAAAAAACAAAGCTAGGTAAAAAAAATAATAATGTACACCAAGCAAAATGCAAGAAATGTCATCATTTCTTCCATATCTTTCAATTTGAATTCTTACTACTCCGACTAAGCCTCTGCTTAGGTTTCGTTTTCCAATAGTCACGTGCTCGCCCACTGACCAATCACAGCACACGCTGCACCTCACTGCAGAGCTGCACCTGAAAACTGAGCTGCATGTAATGATGACGTACTTGTAGGCCAGCTAGCAGGCTCTGACACGTCAAATAATACGCCCAACATGTCAAACTAAAGATCTGATTGGTTGAAGACTATGACAATCAACAATATCGTCCCCATTCACTTAAACTGCACATGGATTCACTTGTGAGTCTGCAGGCCTCGGGCCTCTCTTCTTACCTGGAGACACAGAGGTGAGATCTGATTGGATAAAAGCTCTACTTAAAACAAGCTGCACTGGAAGCAGAGCAACTGAGGAAGACAGTAGCTGTGCAATGAGAAAATAAGCTAATGGGAAAATATTTAAAATACATGTAGTGTGTTTATGAAAAATTATTAAATTATAAAATAGCTATAACTTTGTGATTCTGTCTAGGCCAGCAGAGAAGGCCTTGCTGGCCCTGACGGCCCACCACTGGATTTGGTAGATGTTTTTTATATAATTGAAGGAACAATATACAGGCCCTACACTGTCACAGCTGAGAGAAGCAACTTGACAGATTGTTTACTTCTGCAGTTTGGGTTGGCAGAAATGCGAGAAATCAACTTGTATCTCAATGCCAAAATGGGTTTGCCTGTTTCCAGGACGCACAACCTAGTGTAGCAGAGATAGGAAGGGGATTGTTTTCACTGTGCTATCAATTCTGAACCAAACTACCTGGACTCCTGAGTCCATAAAGTGCTGACAGCTCTTGACAAATGCAACTAGTATATATATAAATGGGATTTATTTCCATACTCCAATGCATGGCAGTGGTGTACAGTATGTTACATCTTAATACTTATGCAGAGAATGTCACTGTTGGTTTTGTGTGTATAAGAAGCAATGATAGTTAAAGGAAAACTCTGGATTATTACATCTTGGGTCTTAGGTTTGCTCTTATTGTTCCAGTATCGGCTACGATAAAATGTTTCTCCCAACTTTCTCCCAAAGATGGCTGAGATGTGGGAACACGATGATATTACTACATCTGTCTCAGAACTGGGGTGGATGCTCTGGATGATAACCAGTATAATAGCCACTGCTTTCACTACTACCAACACAGGCACACACACACCCATGTATGAGCATCTCCAGCACGCAGGACTTGAGCTCCAAATCCCCCTCACACACGTGTTAGCTCATATTGCAGTTATGTTCATTATTTTGCTTTATTAACACAATCTGTTTGTCTCTGTGTACACAGTTTGTTTATCTCGGGTGAAAACAAAACCATATGGCAATAATGATTGAATAAATACAACTTCACCCTGCCGCCGTGCTGAGCTACAGCTACAACCACACAGCTAGACAGCAGAAAATAGTACCTGGACCACCAGGGATGAGGTCTGCGTCAGTGAAAGCTGCTGTCTGTGTCCTCCATGTGATGACCTTAGGCTAGGCTGTTTAATCCTTGACATTTTGTAAAAAGGAATATTTCCCAATCATAAGGAGATGACCCTGTTCGGATACGTTGACTGTAATCCACTACTGGTTAGGTCTGACATAAGACCTGAGGTCTAGCAGCTCATCACTGTCCCATTCTGTCTCCAGCTCCCATCTGTGTCGTCTTTTCTTTCTAAGTGACATGATGTGTTTTACATGGTAAAAGTGCATCAACACTTGACATTAGCATTACTTCTTTAAGTTAACTTTATTTTAAGTCTCCCTATTAAGCATTTATAAGCAATATTTAAACAGTTAATGAATGGTTTATAACAGTATAATGTAAACAGATATAAGTGTTTATTAATGTATTTGTATACAACTGCTGTATAAACAGATAAAGAATGACAATAGTGAAGGACGGTTGTAAAAGTATAAAATATGTCTTCAGAGAAGTATTAACAATACTGTAGTTTAATTAGCCTGTCCTTATGTACAACTACATTATAGTGTAAATCTTATACTGCTTATAAATGCTGCATAAAAACCCAGTCACCAGAATAAAATGTATGCTTCTGCAAACCATGGATACGTTGAATGTTAACGTGTCCGTTTTTTTCCATTCATGTTTTTTTGTCAGGACAGAGGTCCAAACAGTGATTCCACGTCATATATTCCCGTCTGCCCGTAGCTGTACATCTACCGTATAGTGTTCTAACTCTCACGCGTTTTGAAACTGCATTCTCAATAATGATTCGGTTCAGTAAAAGATCACGGTTTAGGTTCAAATAGGTATGCTACTTTTGATTTCACATGAACACCAGTGTCCTGTGTTTGACCCATCCATCGACCTCCTCACTACACATTCTGATTGGACAGATCTGTGAAGCGTCAAAAACGTCACAGACATTCAGTTGTCATATTTATGAGACCAGGCAGACAGAACCTGTCTGATGTGATGACTTCTCCTGTTTCATGACCTGTCTGACTTCTTTGTAGTGTTCTCTGTGTTCCCAGATCTCAGATATTCACTTGGTGATTACAATGTTATTATTACTCATAAGAAGGAGGGCCAAGACCCAAGTTGTAAAAACCCTGATCCTTGATAATGAAGGAGCTTCTCTTTGTTGTCCTTCTTGTTGCCACAGTAGTAGCTAGCAATGAACCCCCCCCCATGCTTTTGTGATGGATAGAATGGATTGTGCAGCGAGCTGCACTTAGATTTAGTGAGTTGAGTGGCATTACTGCACACAGCTGGGTATGTGTCATAGAGGAAGATAATGTGAATCACAGTTCCTTGTCCTCCCTCCTCTCCTTTAACACGTGTGCAGATGTGCACACGTCTGAAACAGTCTTACTCTGGTGTTCTGTCTGTGCTGCCTGTTCTGTATGCCATGTGTGAAACTTTGTGTTCTAAATGTATACCAAGCAATATGAGCGGTCTGACAGAACAATCAATGGCTGTCTTTCCCTGTGTCCACTTCAGAATTAAACCAAATTGCCATGCCTGTGTTGCAAGTCAACGGCAAAGCAAAAGCAGCTCCTGTTTGGTGTCGTCTCATTTATTCAAGCTGTGGAGGTAAAGGCACCTGGTTGCTTATGTATGCAGCATATGATCATCTCCCGGCCAGCTGCTGACGACCCCATCCCTCACCCCAACGGAGCCTTTGTGTTTCATCCATATTTCTCTGGACCAGTGAGGCATCACGTTCACTTTATGACCCGATGAATAAAAAATGCGGCAAATTGAATTTTTTCCCCTCCTGCTCCACAGCCCCACCTCGATATTTTGAAGCGGTCCTGAGCAGGGGGTCAGGGACTGAGTGGAGTGGCAGGGGGAATTCCCCAGCTGCAATTATCCTCAGCAGAGCCTCCTGCATGCTCCAGATTTTACCTTCTTAGATTTTATGGTTCCTTCTGGGCAGGAATGCAGTCCCTCGCGATCTCTTTTCATTTAAATGTTCATTTACAAGACGGCTTCTGGGTTTCTATCAGCTCATAAAGGGAGCTGGCAGCACCTCCTGCACTCTGCAGCTGAAGCACAGGAAGGTGGAGGATTACATGGCTGTGATGTGAAAAAATCTGGGATCATTTTACAGCCGCATGTTCAAGCTTTCACCACACTCAAAACAGAAAGAGGTTTCTGGGATTGGGGATGTTCACAATTAGTTGACTAGCACCAGAAATACTAGTCGGTTCCACTTATTATTAAGATTATAATTATTTTATTCATTTAGATTACATATTGACATAATTTGCACTGACATGTTATCTTAATCAAATGTTGCTTTACATAACAATCATCTACTAATGTTAACAATGACAGATTCAAATCTCTCACACCTCGGTGTGTTTGTGGGACAAAGATTAAATCTCATAAATGTTGGTGATTGAGATGCTTCTCTCTGTTGAGTGAACCCGGGATGAACGCTTGCGTATTTCCAATCATGTGCTGCATGAAACATAAAGAACTACATTATTCATATGTCTGTGTACATGATTTGTGAAGAGTGGTGCGAGCAGATGAGCCATTGGGTCACAAAATGATGATATTACATCTTTAATATGTAGATGTTTGGAGACAATCATGGTCCAGTATGCGTATTGAAATGAACGACATTCTTTTAATATTATATTTTGTAAGTTGATTTTTGTGGGAAAACCTTATGAGGCACAGATTATCCAAAGCAGAGAAATGTTCTAGCCCTGAAACATGTTTGGAGTTAATCTTTGACAATTTCATGCATGCATTCAACCATCTATGTGACGGGCGTGATGAATGAGCATATTTATTTACAAAATAACAATAAAGAATGGAACAAACGTGGAAGTCCGTAATCCGTCATGTGAGCATGTATAGCTGTATGAAAGTGTCTGCAACAAGAGAGAGAGAGAGCAGCTCTTCACACAGCAACAGAGCGAGTCACAGCGCTGACGATGAGTGAAAGGGACAGCCTTTAGGTAACAGATGTGCTCTGCTATATTTTCTACTTTTTTCCTCAATGTCCTTAAAAAACAATATTACATTTGTAACAGTTAATGCTCGGGACCTAGGAGACACGGTTCACATGGTACTTCTACATACTTCTATCTACCATCTAGTGATGATAGGCATTGGATTCTCTCTGTGTTACATTCAGATGACTCATCACTGATTGTGGGAAATATTCACGTTTAACGCAACAGTTTTAGAAAATGAATTTGAAGAAGGAAGAAACTGTTTTACAACTTTAAGAAAATGTACTAATAGGTGGTGATTAGAACATGGTTCTGGATGAGTGGGTTGACAGATCCCCCAGTGGATTTACACTCATCCTTCCCTCATCCTAGCACTGTACTGGTTACCGTTACTGTACTGCAACACTTCATGACCTTCGTGACCCCTGGAGAAAAAATCACAGACAGTTTTATTGGTTCAAACCAGATGCCTCAAGTAAATCTAGAACAGATTACTGGTTGGTGGCAGATAAATGCTTAGTCAGTGAAATATTCACTGCACCACTTATTGATTTATCAGCAACACCTCTTTGTAATGCAGTCTGCCAGTATAAAAGGATATTGGAAATTCAATGCTAACCTTCTAAAATATGATGAATATTGTGGAAACATTAAAGGCCTTATTCATGAAGGTTTACATAATGACTCCATATTTTCATATATTCAGGAATGGGAGTTTTTAAATATAAAATCTGTCAATATTCAATCTCATTTAGAATAATATATAATGAATATGAACAACTTGGAAGGAAAAAATATCACAGAAGAGATACATTTGATTAGCATCAGCCCGACAACAGAGTCTGATCATAATAAACTGATCAAGTGAAGATTTACATGGATTGAAGAGGGAAAACAAATTATGTGTATTTCTGTAGACATGAAACAACAGGAGAGAAATTCTCTCAAAACTCTTACGAATAAAGGTATGGATTGCTCCAACCGAAAATGAATTTCAAAATAAATAAGTACATTTGATCAAATCTGTACAGCTCATCCTTTTTTAAAGCAGACAAAATTAAAGAATATATTCCTCAAACTGACAGTGACTTCAGGGGACAGTGACTACTACAAGGCATGTGATATGTTAGAGCAGGGATTCAAGTACATTTGCAAAAGGTCCAGATTAATAGGTTTTGCTACTCATCTCAGTGAGAGATATATATATACTGTATATATTTCTCTGCAGTTCATTCTTTTAGTTTCTTTCCTTCAATGATCCTTCAAAAGAGTGTAATTCAGACACCAAATTTACATTTGAAAAGAAGAATGAAATGATTCAAACTTATATTTAGTTGATGTCCCCACAGTGTTGCATGACAAGGGCACTGTTGGAACCATTTATTCCTCCAAACACCCTTGAATTTTGAATTTGTTTTCCAGTCCAGAAAAGTATCATTGACGGTTTTGTGTCTTAATATGGGATTTCTTGTATGCCAAGTCTTATTCTCTGATGTTGCTGTTACATTTTACTGTTGTTTCTGATGTTTCATATGTGAAGAAAGAAGCAGAGGTTTCAAGTTGAATTTCATCTGTCATTTAATAGAAGAGTTGTTTGATCCACTGACGGTTCTGACAGCTCTTTTCATTTCTTTCAGTGTGAGTGAGTACTGACCTAGTGGTCAGAACAGCTGAGTTCAGCATCTCTGAAGCAATCTTTTCACTCCCCACTCTGTACCAAAGCTACGCTCTCAAATCCAGCCGGCACAGTGCTCCTTTCTGTTCTTCCCACTAAGATAACGTCCTTCAGCTCCATCATGCACAAGGTCAGGCTGATTGAAATGAGTTGCATAACATTCAAGCCTTTTAAAGTTTCCTGCATCTGAAAACGAATTTGAATGTATGACTGACTGCTACTGCTCCCTTCCTCTGCAGCAACAACAGAATCATGTTGGAATATGGAGTCATAGGGTCTGACAGGCACAGCAGAAATCACATAATTATCACAATTACATTTCTCAAAGTTTCATTGGAGTCATTGGAGCTATGGAACCAAAAAAACTATGGGATCAGATCAGTCTCAATATTAATGAATGCAAACAGGATTCACAAATGTATTTTATGGTTTATATGTAAATCTCTTAGTACCAAAATATTTTTCAATCCACACAAAATAGTTATCATTATATATTCAATCCAATTCAAATTTGCCTCAGAGGGTTTTACAATCTGTACACATCCTCTGTCCCAGGACCCTCACATCGGTACAGGAAAAACTCCCCCAAAACAACCCTTTAACGGGGAGAAAGAAAGGAATAAACCATAGGGAGAGCAACAGAAGAGGGGCAATTGTGGCTCAGTGGAAGAGCGGGTCGTCCTTCAATCAGAGGCTCGACGGTTCGATCCTTGGCTCCGCTAGTCCATGTCGATGTGTCTTTGGGCAAGACACTTGACCCCTGCTCCTGTAGCTGTGCCTGTGGTGTATGAATGTTAGTTAGAGTCCTGACACCTTGCATGGTAGCCCCTGCCCATCAGTGTATGAATGGGTGTGAATGGTGACATGTAGTGGTCGAAAGACTAGAAAAGTATACAGTCCATTTACCACCCCTCTATCACATGTGTCAAACTCAAGTCAAAGTCGAAATGATGAGATAGAAAGTCATAATTATGAGATACTTAAACACTACAGTCATAGAAGCAGCTCTTCATAGGTTACCCTACTTTTGACATAGAAATGGATTGTGACTACTTTAAACATGGCTTTACAACAGATGAAATACTTCAATTGCTTGCTGTTTCACGTGGGATTGTACTCAGCAAACGCACCTTTGAAAGGATTTTAAGCAAGAAGCAGCTCTGGAGTAGAAAGAATAAAACCGGTGTGGCAACCTCCATTAAACAGAAACTGCTCAGTGTCATGGTTACAGATGGATGGACCAAAAGTGCCATGGGGATATTTTTATCAAGTCTAACTTTTCATCTTTTCTTGTAATTTTTTTTTGCTGCCAGAAATGGGCTTCCATATAAAAGGCATATGATTGTCTTAAAATTAAAGTCTATGCTGCTTTACAGTGTACAGTGACCATAAACTACATCTCCCACAATGCATGTCAATTTTGTGAAATACGAAATGACAGCATCCTGCCGCTAGACAGCATTTTTTTTACATTTAATGAAAGGAAAGCGAATACATTGAGGAGAAACACCGGTATGTCTTCTGTGTTATGAGGCAGTGTCGGAGATGAAGGAATACAATTTACGTCGACATTTTGACTCCAAACATGGAGCTAAGTATGCTAAATTTAGCCTCCAAGAAAAACACAAGATGTTATAAGATACAACAGAAATGTGCTTAAATATATTTTTACATTTATATAACTGCATGTACAATATTTTTACACTTGAATAAACAATAATCAAATGCAGAGACTGTTATTTAACAATATGTTAGGGAGTAGTTAGATTTATAGTCTTACAACCGGCCCTTTGAGGGCGACCATGATGCTGATGTGGCCCGGGGTGAAAATAAGTTTGACACCCCTGCTCTATCAGGATGGACAGAAGTGTGATAGATGCCACGTGTACAGAATAAACAACATAACAGAGTTACAACACATTCAATGTTTACGACATAAATGATTAAAATAATGAGGTGTAAGCAGAATTGTGATGGAAAAATTACAACTACTAAAATATATATAAATGTAAACAAAATCCACATGTAAAGAAAAGGTACACAAAAATATTTCTGATGCACACACAAATATTTTTGTGAAATATATATCTTTAAAAATTTAAATATTTGGATATTGTAACGGGTGTGGTAAGGACCCAGGAGCAGTACGACACACTGGATAGTTGGAATCAAAGCTTAATTTTCCTCTGAACACACAACAGGTAACAGTCTTTGATAAGCACAGATGGATAATCGCACACGGTGGAACGACAAGCCGTTAAGGGAGAAGGCAGACACAATCCCGAGGAAACAGCGGTAGGATCTCGTGCTCGGGGACAGAAGACTGAGTGAATTACCGGGGCAGAGGCAAGGCGGATAAGTCCAAAACAGGCAGGGTCGATAACGGGAAATCAGTTGGAGGGTATTCGCTGGAAGGTCTGGCATGAATGCGAAGGACGATCTGGCAGTGTGTGTGTGTGAGACTGGGGTCTAAATAGTGAGTGCAGCAGAGTGAGCAGGTGCACTGCTGATGAGGTGAGTGAGAGATAGAAAAACAGGATGGTAGTGGCAGAGCTGTGACAGATGTTCACAGCTCAAACTTTAGGTTTGAATTAAAAAGGGTTGGTTCCCTCAAACCACAAAAAAACTATTTTTTTCATTTACCTTTAATAATATCTAACTATGTTGATCGTTTTGGTTTCATTTGCTCAGATTCTTTCAATCTGAGAATTCTACCTGTTTGTTACAGTGTTACAAAATGACATTTAAATGATTCAACAGGTACATTGTTTTCACCAGCAACAGTGTCCTGGTGATTTTGGATTATCCACAGACATCATTGTTTTCATTGGAACAATTTTCTGGTGATGAAAATTCTACCAGCCAGTCATTAAATGTGCTGTAAACTTTCCATTACCCTCATAAGATGAATCATTATTATTTTGGTGACGCCAGACCTTTCCACCAGTGCCACCCTGAGGCTAATATTTTCACTGATACAATAAATATTAAAATCGTTTTTTTCCCCACGTGTTGAGTTTGTGTCCGATGAATGTAAGTCCAATATACACTCACCTTTTAGCTCTCCACCAGCTCCTAAGAAAAAAATGTATCTGTCTTTTTAGCTGCTAAATGCGCCACTATGTTCACCAGCTGGTCTCTAACTGTCTATCTGCTGTTTACTGCATAGAAGGTAGAGTACAGTGGCTTTACAGCTGCCTGATGTGGCTAAAAACAACAGCTGCTTTGAGTCACAAGACACTAAAAAATCACCACGAGCGTCACCTCTCACATTACACATTTGATTAGTCATTTGATTAATGGATACATATTTGATATAAATATATTGATACGAGCAGTTTTTGACGTTTTTTCCAAAAGGTTGAAATATTAAATAGAAATAGGATGTCATTAAGCATCATGAATTATACATATGGTATATGGCATATGGTAAATAGCATCGACACTTCTGTCACATAGTTTCGGTCCAGTTACTTCTGTGGCTGTATTCAAATATTGAGTCATCTACAGACCTCACCGTGACTTCATAGGACCTATTTCTTCTGAAAAAAACTCCTCACAGTGTGGTGGACTATCCAGAGGTTTCTAAATTGACGTTGCAGCTCATCTTTTGACTCTAAATGCCACAAACCAAATTCCAATGATTTCATTGCACTAAGGTGGAGGCAGAAATCTCAAAACTGGACAAGGCAATCCAAAACTATCTTCATGGCTAGATACCATTGTAATTCGGGTGAACTGACCCTTTAACATTCTGTGCTGAAAGCAGCCCTGTGCTGAAGTATTAATTGGCTGCATTCCTGCTTGTGCGTGACTTGGCTTTAAACATTGAGCCAGCATGTCGGGTCAGTGTTAGCCTCAGGAACACTTCCTCCTCAGCATGTCCTGTATTCATGTATCCGTACACCAGCTCCCACTAGCCTCGTGCAGACCAGTTCACTGTGACAGAGGTGCTCTCTGACTGAACTCTTATAAACCTGCTGAGGTTGTATTAATGAGATTATGTGCTGATCTGTGTTTATGTTTGCAACTGTTGAGCTGGAGTTGATGTTTACAGCTGAACATATTTGTCCATTTATAGGTTCTAGTTTCTTTTAAGTGTGTGGTCAATGTGAAGAGGCTGTGAGGAGCTTCCCCAGATTCTCTGAGTTGTTTACCAGTCGTCTCAGGGTTGCAGCCATGAATCTGCTCCAGAGCTGCCCAGGCAGGATGGAGGGGGGCAAGGGGAGAAGAGAGGCAGTCTTTCTGCTATTCAAACAGAATAATCAAGCTGGATCTCTCCAGTTTGCCTTACAAGCCACACTTTATCGCTGAGCCATGCAGTCTCTCCCTCAGCCACCTTATATAAGGCTATCAATTTTGGATGGATAATATAAAGATATGACGCATTTATCAAGCGTCTCAGAATCACTCTGAGCAATTGAGCTGAACGTTAACCTGGGGCTAAAAATACTCCGACCTAAGAGAGTCATTTACTAATCTAATGACACTAAAGCAAAGTCAAGACTTTCAGCTGTCCTTGTAATGGTGTTCTAAACCAGAATTAGACAGTCAAACTCAGGCATGAAAAGAGAGTGAAACTGAAAATATATGCAAAAATGTATTTAATGCATAGCAACTGTTGAAAGTCGTAGAAAAGTATGAAAGCATAAAAGTATAACTATTATAACCTGTAACCTTTTTGATTCAAAGTATAACCATTAAACCTATAAACTGTTTTATTTCATAATAGAAGTGACTTAACATATAAACTGCTTAGACACTTTGTGTAACATAGTCACTTGTGCCTTATATAGTGCTCCTGGTTCTAAGAGGATCAAACAGGTTACATTCTGTGTCAGCTCAAGAAGGAGGACTCATGTGTGAGTGACACATGAAATACGGGAGGTTACCAGCATCAGACCAGGATAAAAGAGGCAGAAAAACTGTGAGAGTTGGGCTCTTCCCCAACGAGAGAATGGGATAGACTTCTTGAATAGATCCTTAGAATAGAGGACAAGAAGACCCTTCTACTGCCTTACCCCTCAGAGGTGGTGACGCTTCATACGCAGAGGAAAGATAGACCCCCAAAAAAGTAGGAATGTCAGAGAGCTGACTGAGAGAGTGCCTGCACTTACAGGAAAACAGCAGAGCAGAGCAGAGAGAAGAAAAAGGGGGAGATTTCCAGGAGAGATCTTGGACATTATTCCTTCAGCAAATCAGTGGAAGCTGATTAAGAGGAAAACCCATGACAGTAGGAGTGTTAAAATTAGTTCTAGTGGCACTGAGACTGTTTCATTGAATTGAAATTGTGGTATGTGATTGTTGTGTGAAAAACACAGCCTTACAATTTGTAAGTGTCTGATGCAAAACAAAGTGTTCTGGTCCTTTAGAACAATGTAACCCTCTTCCCCTGTCCGTTAACTGTGCGATAAGATGTGACGACTGAAACATGCAGAGGAGCTTAAGGTAAGTTCCCTGGGTGAAGACTTGGCAGAATGTTCACAATAGGCAATAGTATAGACGATGTACATAACTATTCGCACTGGGTGTTAGGGTTACATCCCATTGAGAGCGCCTAGGGCATTAGCCGTAAAAGACTTTCAAGAAGACAATTAATTCTGAAATTCTAACGATTTAGCTACGGGGTGAGATAAAAGGCCGAAGGTATTGTTCCGACACCTCCAAGAGGAACGTGTATCCTCGCAGGTGGGACAGCCGACGGAGTAACCACCGTGTTAGGTGCAAAAGACTTCCCCGCCTAGAAACGGGGCAGGAGCCGCTCATGCTACACAACCACAGCTAACATAACATAATAGCAATAACTGCCATGATCCACATGAATGCAGTGGCGGGCCGCGCATTTTATACCTAGGCCTTCACTGTTGTCCTGCAGCTGAAATACCACCTTATAACCACATGATGGCGCCACAGATATTATCAGTTTCTAAGGCTGTAACTTTGTACGTATTAAATGTACGTACCTATGTACGTATTAAATGTACGTAACGTTCGGTACGAGACTTGCAATACGTTTGAATAGTACTAGAGCATCTGGAAAATGCAGAAGCTTATATTCAGGAAAATATAATGTTTTCTGCACTCATGGAGGACAGTGGTTCTCAGCTGGTGGGACCCACCATCACTCCTTAATGACAAGTTATATGACAAGCCCAAAGAGATCGTCTTATGATTTTACTTTCACAACTTGAGCATTGTACGTACTGCTCTGCAATGTCTTTCTTAAATGTGATTTAAGCATGAAAATATTATCAACTTATATTAATTAATTCTAATATATGAAAATAAAACTTACAAGCATTGCTTTTGAAGAGCGAAATCAAAAGATGAAAGAAGATGTTATAAGAAGTTGTTCATCTGCTGGCATATCCGCTACATCACCACATGTGCTGTTATGTCTTCATTTCAGGGATAATGGCAGTATCAGATTGACCACTAGAAGTGCTTAAAGCACTAAGCACTAATTAAAGCCCCTCATGTTCTTCAGGGATAAATGTAGCCTACTAAGTAAAATAAAATGGTAGATAATTTGACTCACCTGCAGGAAATCAGCCCATCCAACCACATTGTTCTACCAAAAGTCAGAGGAGCGACTGGTCACTAAAATGAGAATATCTGGTCCACCTTAAAGGTCAGCCCACCTTAAGTGAGTATGAGCAGGAGTTGTTGCGGACGTCAGGGCCCATTCTCTTTAATCAGCAGGTGGCAAGTTAGACACAGGAGCTTGGACTGGGTCTTGAGGAGTTGTAGCATTTATTCATGTACTGCTGTGTTCACAGCTGTAACATTACTGCTAACGTCATACTAATTGTCACACACACACACAAACACTCCCTCTCTCTGTTTCTCTCTCTCGACCACTTACTCGCTAAAGCCTGATTTTATGAATGGCATAAATAAGCCATATTTATGAAAAATTATAAAATTATAAAATAGCTATAAATTTGTGATTCTGTCAGGGCCAGCAGAGAAGGCCTTGCTGGCCCTGACGGCCCACCACTGACAGACACACAGCTAGACTACCACATCAAAGACTTTGCTCCATCTTTAAGGTCCTTCATCTTCCTGCTACTTGCTGTGTGTGCACACATAGGACAGCCTCCCAAAATGCTGAACTATACTTTTACAAAGTAGAATCAGCAAACTTTGAAGCAATGATAACAGTTGCTAACAAACGTTAGCAGTCCAAATCTGTCCAAAACCAGCTGTGACTTGTAAACCCATCGTCTACATTTAACATGGGTTCAGTAGTGGCACATTGTGGTACTTATGAAAGAAAGTTAAATTATGGTCGAGTGCATTCACATGTCCAAAATGTGTAGCGTTAGAAGAAAAAGATCCTCCGACAATAACAGAGTCATATCATCTTGAATAGCTTCCTTTTCCCCTAGCTTCTGTATGCTGAGCAGACTCTGCAGAAAGAGCAACAAGTACATAAATAAAACTGCTGAACAAGGAAATAGCAACTCAACCCCTTCACATACGTTGGTAAATGAAGGAGCAAAGATATTCAGCTTAAAGTTGTGGATGATTTAGTGCCAAGTTTCTTGAATACTCATATATTAAAGTAATGTTTTGCTTGCACATCAGCAGAAGAAGTATAATCTCTGTTTTCAGAGCACAGTAGTTGTAGCAACGTTGAATTTCTTATATGGACAAATATATATAGACAGGCTTTATGACACAACTGGCCGTGAGATGTGATTCATGTGCATATATTCTCATCTACACAAATACAGTCATCCCTTTATGCCCAATTGTGTTTGACTATGCTTAACTAGGCATCATTCACTGGATTTCACAGATGGATCAGCCTGCAGTCAGTGATGATGATGTGCAGTGAAACGTCAGAGAGCTACACAGTGGAGGAGTGTGCACATCATTTGAGAGTTGGCTCTGTGGATACTGAGGAGTGGGCCTTAGAACTCAGCGGCTTACCAATGAGCAGTTCAAATAAAGGACGAAACTTAAATATGGTCTCACTCTGACATTTGGCAGACACTAAGGAAGTCTGGCAGTATTTTTAGCTCCTACAACACCAGATTTCTGTGTAACAAAGGCAACAACTCTTTAGCAATATCTCAATTTGTCTTGCCTCTGACACACATAATCTCTTCCCCTTTCCTTCTCATATTCTCTTTACCATGTGATGTGATGTGAGCCACCTATGTACCGTCCTTAGAGAGGAAAACAGATTGCTGTGTGTCCTCTTCTTTTGTCTGCCTTCACTTTCCATCTCACTGCTAACATAAAGGCCCCTGGATGAAAGAGCATAGATAAATTCCATAAATAATACAGTATTCTTTATTCCCCACGTTATCCAAGTGTTTGACCAACAAAATATTTCACCGTTCTTAGAGCCAGTTACACAGAGGACTCTGACTTAATCAACCTGTGATCACTACGGCACACTGGAGCCGGTGCACAGTTCTACAACATCTAGGAGAAACTGGGCTGAAGTGGTCCGTGGTGGTAAGAAACACCCAGACTGGAATGATCTTCACCCTAGTCTGGACCTCTCAAACCGCTTCGGACTTCTTGGTGACGTGGCTCCGGTGCATCCGGCTGACACGGTCCGGCCGGCAGGTGATTTTGCTTCGGTGTCTGCTTCTGTTATTATATTAATGAGATAATGAAAGAACAATTTGAATAGGGTGAGTGTAGCTCTAGTATGGGGGCAGCCCCATAGACATCACTCCTCTTGAACACACGTTTACATATGTTCCAGTAAACTGATATAAGTGGTCAAGTCATCAAGTGCTCTCTAATGAGCACAGAGCTCTTCATGTGTTCATAGACCTATAGTTACATTATGTAAACTTTGCAACCACTAAAGTCCAACTGAACCAAAGAGATTATTCCCGACTCTATACAAAGTATAGATATATGTGTTTAAAATGAATCAACTTGAGCTGAAGAATAAGAGTTCACACACGGACTCTGACAGCTTGATGCTTTCATGTGTCAGCAGAACATGCGTCTTCCCTAATGCTCTCAGTGGAGCCAAGGCACTGTCATTTAAGCTTTACAAACTTCAAAGGCTGTTTTTGAGTGTTTAGTTTTAAATGGAGATGAACAGATGGAAGAGGACAGGAGTGACATGACACTCTATAATGAAATGAGACAGACAGGTCATTTATCTTCACTGAGAGCAGAGCTGCATATGAACTGAATTAATGTGAGAAACAAAACATGGCGGACAATCCAGATCCTGTCTACCTCAACATCCACGGGAGTGTCTTCCAGGCCTGATGCAGGGAACATCTGTTCCAGCCTTTATTGAAATGCACCTGTAAGCTTGAGCTGATCACCAAGCTCAGAAAACATGGTGTCATCATTACGAAGAGTAATTCAGTACAAAGGCTATGGGAGCTGATAAAAGGCTTTGCAGAGCCAAGTAAGTGCAAGGAGGGAGAGCAGGAGATGTTTGAATAAGCACATTGCAAGAGAAAGGCTTATATAACTTAAGCTGACAAGGAGGAAGATGCAAATTGCTGTAACTAGGAAGCTTATCGTGTCCCACAGCCAGGAGGCCTGAGAGCACATTAAAGACTACACTTACACACAGTCCACTGAAATATGCCTTTGATTCATTATAGCAAAAGTGAATTGCTTGGGCTGCACAGTTCCCCTGGGTATAAGTGACTACAATGGTCAATGAGACTTGATATACATCTCTCCAACACAGCCTATTGAACTGTTACCCATCAGTGTATTACTCTGAGCTACCCAGTGTCTGAAAACAGGGAGGAGAGGCAGAGCTTCATTAACATTCTTTGTGATCTGTAATATCAACTCTCAAGGCAGCAACAAGATGATCAAGTCAAAAACATGCAGCTGGTAACAGTAGGGGGATAGTGGCATTATGGAATCATAACACAAATTGTTCTGTTTTGCACTGCACATAATTGTATGGTTGAGCACAGCAGAGGGCAAATGAGGG
This sequence comes from Anarrhichthys ocellatus, assembly GCF_004355925.1. NCBI lineage: Eukaryota > Metazoa > Chordata > Actinopteri > Perciformes > Anarhichadidae > Anarrhichthys > Anarrhichthys ocellatus. The sequence goes on along the minus strand of NW_022280087.1, from coordinate 2,100,909 downwards.
AGCAGACTAGAGGAATGAGCAGCAGGAGTGAGCATACATAATACCAAACTGGAACAAGCCCACCTATAAGGAATGTAGCCATCATTAATGTTACTAACTCCACCTGTGCTTGTCCTGCCTTGACAAGTCTAAATGTCTGCCGTGAAAAGGGTCTATTATTTGTAACTGCTTGTACTTGCTTGTCATTTTTTGAGTGCTGTTAGTGACCATCAGTGACCCTCGACATTTCCTGCAGATGTTCAATTTTAAAATGTACCAGGAACTGAAGGAGTTATGCTGGAAGGCTGGAAGTAGCCTACAGGAGGTGTTGGTTGCTGCTATGGTTGCTGCTGTATACATTCTTCCTGATAGAAAATGCAAAAATGCACTACAGGAATGCACTATTGTTTTTGTTTTGTTTTGTCATGTGTAGCAAATAAGCTACAACTGCATTTTGTTGTTAAACCCTTGAATCCATTAGTACCAGTTTGAGATGCACCGGGCTCTAGTAATTTCAATGTAAACCCATCCTCATTATTACTAGACGCTCAGAGAAAATGCTCTGGGAGTGTGATGACGTAGTATAAACTAAGAGAACCAATACAGGGTGGATGAATCATATTCAGAACTCAGGACATTGAGTGTTGTTGAGATCATTTAAAGTTACAGTGTTCTGTACTTATGTTACATTGATAACGTTTTACTTAGTTTACTTACTTTTCTTTTGACCAACCATGACGTTTTTCCTAAACCTAACTAAGTGTTTTAGTTTGAATTCACAACGTTAACCTTGTGTTCACTGCGCCCGTAGTGTAGCATCAAAATTCGACATGCTGGGCTACCCAGTATGTTAGAAGGTGACACAAAGGGTCCTGACCAAGCTTCACTATGTGATGTGTTGACATGACAACGAGTTGAAATAACAGAAACATTTTTCTTCCAAAGTTACCAAATGACCCAAATGATGATGATATTAACAAGACAAACACAACTGATTGACAAATGAGCTGTGACACTGTTTATACAAAAACAGTTGGTAAACTCTTCAAGTAAAGGCGTGGACTGGTCGTCCACCTCAAGGTGTAATTGTAAGTCTTTATATCTTGGGCACTTGGAGTGGAAGTTATTTTAAATCAACAACTAAAATAGTTTCAACAAGAAACTATTTTAGTTGTACACTGGCAACTTGGAGTGTATCCTCCAACAGGGTCATTAACTTTGTTCCATCAGTAATATCTACACACAGTAGGAAACTGCTGTTTGCTGTCCCCAACAGCTAAGAATAGAGTGTTTGAAATCATAAGCCTTGAAAACAGGCACACCTATGCTGGGCTCCAAATCAGCTCATGTTTGTGTCGGATGGGTTTGGGCCAGTTAAGCTTTTGTTTAGACTTTAAAACACTACCTGCTGCTTCTTGAGCTCTCAGGTGGGAGGAAATGAAAAAACACCATCTAACACACACACACACACACACACGCACACACACACACACACACACACACACACACACACACACACACACAC
>NW_022280087.1:2088479-2099395 GCF_004355925.1 Anarrhichthys ocellatus | reverse complement strand
ACACACACACACACACACACACACACACACACACACACACACACACAGGAGAATACTGTGACACTACTAACTGGATGCTGAGACAAATGGAAATAAAACAAGCCCGGTCAGAATTCATTGTACAGAGACAATGTGGACAATACACATCTGCTTTTGCAACATTATAGAGCCTTGGCAATTAACTAATAACTTCTCAAAACGAGTGCGTCAGTGTTGCTGGGAGGCCATCAAACGGGCAGCTGATTTATTGCATCTTTGAGTGCTTCATTTAATTTCCCAGAGGGCTGTGAAAACTGACTGCTTTTTATTTTTTCATGTCATGAGGGAAGCTCATAATAAGACTAAATATTCAGATCTTTTTGTCAGCAAAGGTATTTTCTGTTCAGAAATGCCATATATTGCTCAGAATTTCATATTCAGCTCACACTCCTCTCCCTAAAGAGTGAATGTGACAAGACATTCAGGTACTGCAGACCGAGCCTCAGATTTGTGCATTAAGTGGGAATAGCTGTAAAAAATGACGTGTTGCGTTTCACCAAATACAACGTACGATATGTTTGACTAAAGTCTTGACTAACAGTCTCTCATGCTGCTCTGGAGGCAGTGGATAAGCAGTGTGCACTTATAAAGACAGATATGTGCATACATAAAGCGGCACACTTAATTCTGTTTTTTAAATCTTAGTCATTGAGGCACATGTGCACGAGCCTCATTTCCACTCCCATAGGTAGCAATGAATAGATGTTCAACGACCTGCAACATGTGGCATTGGTGAGGTTCATCAACTGCAGCTGTCCCTATGTGTATTATCCGCACCACTATTCATCACGTTTTACAAGCTAAAAACCATGTTACCCGTCTCTAAACATGCATTCAATCTCCTCCTCATCATTTCACCGTGTATGTCTTGTCTAGGTATGTGTGAGGTGTGAACATTCTCACTGCACATTCTTCCTCTCTAAATATATAGTATATAGTTATTCATTTATTTTTACAACTCAATGCACTCTCAATACTTACCATTTATTTCTAATGTAACAACTGCACATTCTACAGCTCTCACACTTTAAGCTTGATACAGCAGTTTTAAATGTTATTCTAAAGAACTGCATTGAGGTCTGACACTGTTCCATCATGTGTTCATATCACTTTGTTTTTTCTGTATCGCTCATTGAGAATAGCGTTGGGAAAAGCCAACGGATCTATTCGGCCTATGAACACTCTCTCCCTCCCAATACAATTCTGACACTGATGACTTCGGGATTTTTCAAGAATGGTCACGCTATTGCCAAAAGAACCTGATTAGTAAAAGGCGCTTTTGTAGCTAATTTCAATCTGAAACTCTTAACATAACCTTCTCCAAAGCAGGTTAGGTGTGCAGCATAAGTTACCATGATGATAAGGTTATTATCCAGGTTAAAAGAGAGCCACCTTTGAGACATTGAGCTTTGTCTCATCATACCTCTAACCCCCTAATCTTGGTTTGACCATTTAGACCTGTCCGGTTTACAAAACAAACACAACTGCAATGTACAGATTTGAGTTACTTTAACTTCAAGTCGATTAGCAAAGCATTAACAGCATTATTAGAGTAGATTACTGCCATCTAAGTAAAGGATACTGAATACTTCTTGCACCACTGTACTTCTATCTAATTCAATTAGAATGATCATGCAGTATACCGTTATGAAAAGACTGGGTATATCTGCACCATCTACACCATATTTAAGATAAATAATGAGCAGCCAACACCCAGGCACAATGTTGATTTTTTGAGTGAACCATGGCTCAACCTTCATTCTTGCAGCTCAAATTGTCTACACCGGCTAATACACACGTCGTGCAATGTTTCTCTATAATTCTGAGCATGTTGTTGTTCAAATCATGGACTTCCTCCACTGGTGGCCTGTCAGGCTCTGCTTACATCATGAGATCTGTCGTGCCAGAGTTTTTTTTGTTACTGATAAAAATACATACTGCAAATGCTGCATTATTGAAGCAGTGATGCAAAGCTGACAATCTGTTCCACTGCACTGCCAATGGGCAGAGAGGAAATAAAACACCAGGCAACACACACACACACACACACACACACACACACACACACACACACGCACACACCGGAGGGGAAAAAGCTGTGTGATAATTAAATGAAAGCAGTGAGTTGAGGATTACATGCACAGCATTTAGCTTCTCTACATTCTGACATTCAGTGTAGTCAGAAGCCGCTCTGCAGAGGGCTGGAGGTGTGTCACAGCTCTCACTATATCTTGTCTACCAGCTGCAGCTTTATATGGCAGTAAACAGGCCAAGTGTGACCGCTTCATATCTGGTCCTGCTGAGCGAAAATAAGCAGGAAAGTGGAGTGATTTTTGGTACTGTGGGACATATGGATGGAAGGAAATGAGGAATGAGGAATGATGAATGGAAGAGCTCTTACTGAAATAAACATAAACCAACACTCCTTCATTTTCTCTGTTGTTTTCGCCACTTTGGGAAAATGGGATTGAATTGCCAGGAATCTAAGTCTATCTTCTGTGTTGTAGGCTGAGAGACAAAGGATAAGAGAGATGGAAACAAATCTAAGATACCAGCATGTGTGGAGGAATTTTGAGTAATGATCACCACATTAACTTCAGTCAACAATTCAACTGGCAGGAGCAGAACTTGGGTGGCCAGCTGAGGGAGAGAGAGCCAAGGTCATGAGTCAAAAATAGAAGTAAAACAATGTTTTTCAAAAGGAAGAAGCTAATTGGTAAACTTGGAATGGAAATTTGTTTAACGCTTAATTCAACTTCGGCCAAGTTAACCAAGTTGTCTGGAAAGAACTTGCCGCCGCACACACGTAGATGTTGCCTGATGTAAGGTGGTGTTCTTGGGTTGGAGAAAGACAGATAGACAGATAGACAGACAGGCAGAGAGACAGAATGCAAGGATTGCAGATAGAATTTGTGGGCCAGGTGAGTAAACTAATTTCTTCACAATTTTCACAATAAACTCCACTTTGACTCAGTTCTTTTTTTTACGAGGTAGTTTGCGTTATCATTACTATCAGTAACAATAACATTGTACTCATTTAGTTAATAACCTGGGAACATGCTGACAGGAAGAGTAAGAGAGTAAGTCAAACGTTCAATGATGTCTCTTAAAAATTGTATTCATATATTGCTAAATAGTTTGAACAAGTACAGTAGGCGACAACAACGAAATTGCTTCTTGGATCACCTTCACTGGCAGCACGTGTTCCAGTCCAGGGCTTTGTACAGCGTAGTTGAAGTGTATGGTGGATGTTCCAGATGCAGAACTTTGACACCAGAGGCTGGGTCTTTTCAATTAAGAGCAGCGACAGTGAGCTGTCCTTTCATTGTTGAGTGAAAAACTACTTGAGCCCTGCACAGCAAGAAATCCGATCATGCCTATGATTATCCTTCACTGACTCCTTTATAAAGATATTGTTTGGCTGCAATGCATAGTAAACAAAGACACCAATTGCAATTTCAGTCATTCTGATCTGATCATACTGTATTCCATCACTTTTCCTTATGACATCCAATACAGAATCCATGCTAATACCAGACAATGAACAGCGTGCTGTTTGCTTCAACTAACACTGTGTTGTGAACACTTTAGTTAATAGCAATAGCTCCAGCCCTTCATAATGTATTAACTTGTCTTACGCTGTCCTTTCTTAGCCGGGAAAACTGTGCTGGCAGTTCTGTCTGTAAAGCAGCTTTATGTTTGGATAAATTAGTATAAAGCAGATGACCAGCAAACCTTCAAATTTGCTAAACCTTTTCACTTATATTTAATGAATCATATAATCAATCACATATTAAGAAAATACTGTTCCAATGGAATCTAAGGCATGTTCACAGTCTTAGCATACTGTGTACAGACTATTGGTACTTGTACAGGCTGGACCACATCATTTCACTATGTCCTGTTTCACTATGTCATGCCTTGTGGCAGCTATTTTCAGCTCTATCCCACAGTGCAGTTCTTAAAGCTACTTCGTCCTTCAGTCTGGATTACAAAGGATGGTGAGAAGGGGATGTTTTTTGCAAAATGGACTTTACTGTTTGAACGATAACAAGAGTCAACGGCTGTCTGCATGAACGCCTCTCAGAGTGCAGCTCACAGCCAGAGCTCAATGCTACTCCAATGTTGTTGTGTCCTGTGACAAAGCCAGACAGCAGGGGGGGTTTGGTTAATGATACACAAGAGACGAGGAGCCATGAAGATGGTGGGCTTCATTTATTCCAGACCAGCGCTGTGACAGTCATGGCCAAGAGCATAACCAGTGCTCAGTCACAGAGGAGCTGTGGAAAGCACTAGGAACATATGTCCTGTACAACTCAATACATAACCGGAGACACCATGACATTGTGATATAATTCCAAGCTAATGGGAAAAGCTTAAAGAGCTTAGCGTATTTTCCAGTAGGCCTGGCTATATATGATCCACACCTTGCATAGTTTACTGCAGGACCTCATGATACCACCATTTAGTCCCATTTGTCGTCTGCTGGTAACCTCTTTTTTCTAGCTTTTGTCTTTTCCATACTCAATATCCAATGTCCAATGTATTACTGTGTTTTCTAGAGAGTTACTCTCAAATAATCCCAGAAGTCATGAATCAACGGACCTTTTGTGCCACATGCAGTGTTTACTGTGTATATTAAATGTGCTGCCAATCAAAAGAAAAAAAAAGTGATCTCATAAAACGATCATCAGTAAATTCATCAGGTCATTCTGTAAGACAACCCAAAATCACAAATTACAAATTTGCCTCAGAGGGCTTTACAATATGTACACATTTGACATCCTCTTGTCCCGGGACCCTCACATCGGACCAGGAAAAACTCCCCCAAAAAACCCCTTTAACGGGGAGAAAAGAGGAAGAAACCTTAGGGAGAGCAACAGAGGAGGGATCCCTCTCCCAGGATGGACAGAAGTGCAATAGATGTCATGTGTGGAACAGGATAGTGAATTACAACACACTCAATGTAATTACAACACATTCAATGTATGACAGAACCACAGCAGGAGGCAAGACCTGGTCCAGGTATAACCCGGATACACAGGAACCTGTGAGGCGAGAAAGTACAGAGACTCTGGTGAAGAAGCAGGTCAATAATGTGCATTAATGGTATCGGTAATATGAAATAGTAATGTGAGTAATAATAAAAGTGATATTAGCAGTTGGAGTCAGCAGGGCCATGGTAGGAGGAAGGACCAGGGTCCAGATGAAACCATGCTCCATGGAAACCTGTGAGGAGAGAAAACACAAGGACTCCGGGGAAGAGACAAAATCAGTAATGTGCAGTAATGGTATCGGTAATAGGATTAATAATGTTAATAATGAAGATCGTAGTAGGTGTCAGCAGGGCCATGGATGGTTGAAGGACCAGTGTCCAGATAAAACTGCGGTCATGGGAACCTGTGAGGCGAGAAAGCACAAATACTCCGGGGAAGAAGTAAAGTTAGTAATGAGCATTAATGGGACATCAATACATACAGACAGAGGTGAAGAAGAGGAGGAGAGAGGTGCTCAGTGTATCCTAAGGAAGTCCCCCTGTAGTTTTTGCCGATACCAGTTTGTCTAAGGGCCGGTCCAAGGCAAACCAGAGCAAGCCCTAAATATAAGCACTATCAAAGAGGAAAGTCTTAAGCCTACTATTAAATGTGGCGAGTGTGTCTGCCCCCCGGACTGAAACGGGAAGCTGGTTCCACAAAAGAGGAGCTTGATAACTGAAGGCTCTGGCTCCCATCCTACTTTTTAAGACTCTAGGAACCACAAGTAACCCTGAATTAATGGAGCGCAGCTCTCTAGTAGGGCAGTATGGTACTATAAGCTCTTTAAGATATGATGGTGCCTGACCAATTCGGGCTTTGTAGGTAATGTTGGGAATAACATAGCCTCAAAAAGGGGGCACCAATATGTTGGGAATAACATAGCCTGACATGGGTTATCAGCAATATGTTGGGAACATAAAGGAGCGTGTTTGGGTTATCAGCATCTAAGGAACTAAATTCTTGACATCAATAGAATTATTAATGTCAGTAACAATTATTGATTATTAATAATAACGGGGCACCACCCTGCGAACAGGGACCAATAACCAAATGATAAACTAAGTCTCATAATTAGTGTTCACTCGCAATGTCAATAGTCTGAGTACTATTACACATTCAGAGTGAAAGTGAAGGTTTAAGTTCGAGCACAGACCACATATACAGCTATTATCACAATACACATGCACAAAGTAATCACAGACAGCTGCTCTTTAAAATATAACAGAGTTTATTACGTTCTAATACTAATGATCTAGTCAACTAATATCTAAACTAACAACAACTATACATTTATGAGCACGCTATCTAAAATCAACAGACTATTGAAAAGAGGGGGAGGAGCGAGGGAACAGCTCAGCGACGTATGACGTAGTTGTGATGTGGTGACGTCTCTCATGCGTGAGACTCAAAAATGGCGGATAGCCAACAGGAGACCTGGCGTCTATACGTGCCGGTAGCCGTTTAGCACGTAGCTACATTAGCTCAAAGCTATATGTGTGTGTGGATTAGTAAAAGAGAAGGGAAAGGAACAAAACAAAATGAAATAAAACAAACGATTAAGATCCTTCGCGCCGCGCTGGAGTACGGAAGATTGCTCTCTCAGCCAGGGGAGCAAGAACCGCGACTCTTTGTCTCAGCCGGCGGTTCTGACCTCCTGAATTGATGAGAAGCAACTTCGACCTCACTGCGGCTGTCTCGACACGAATCACAGTAGCATGGAATACACGGTAACTTCTACACAACACTAGCAATTTCAGGGATCGCCAGTGTCGGTGATCATAAAGCATATACCACGTTATAAAAATGAACAGTACTTTAAGCACACGAACAAGATAAAATAAACACAAATTAACTCTCTCTAACTCTGCCCAGACTCTATTTCGCCTTACGGTACGATGCAATCGTGGTGATTGAGGGGGGGGGGGTTCTTCTGAGGGGTTCTTCTGAGCTTCGTTGGGCCCAGGCAGCGCAGCTGTCATCTGGATAAGGGATTTTCGCGTCCTTATGTCCGGAGAAAATGAGGCGCTTGGTGGAGAGTGGAAGTTCTCTCTCTCTCTTTCTGAAGAAGTCTTGCTTCTTCACTTCTGCAGGAATAAAAGGGTTCGCTTCGTGGATACGAACAAAGATAAAATAGACAGTTTGGTGAATTCGGCCAGCGAATATAAACTGTTAAACCTAGGATTTGGTTGAAAAGGGAAACAATGTTGGTGTGCTCCCTAGCTCGACGGAGGTCGAAGGGGAAAAAGCATTGAGGTGGGGGTTGCTGGTAGTTTTGTAGAACGGTGGCTGAACCACAGGGGTCCTGGGGTGTCTTGGCTCTCGGCCAATTAGATTGCAGCGCTGCTTTCAGGTAACTTCAGGAACACAGTTTTTTTGGGGGGAGGAAACTCACACCCTAATGTGAATTTCTTCAGAGTTGGGGTTTGGTGCTCAAACTACAATCAGGATGAAACCTTTGCTTGCAAAAGGGAAGGCCTGACTCTTTGTTCCACAGCACATGTCGAAGCCATATAGTCAGATCCCAACAGTAAGTGAAAGGATTTTAAATTCTATTCTAGATTTTACAGGGAGCCAGTGCAGAGAAGCTAATACAGGAGTAATATGATCTCTTTTCTTAGTTCTTGTTAGTACACGAGCTGCAGCATTCTGGATCAACTGGAGAGATTTCAGAGACTTATTAGAGCAGCCTGAAAATAAGGAATTGCAGTAATCTAGTCTAGAGGTAACAAATGCATGAACTAATTTCTCTGCATCGCTTTGAGACAGGATGTGCCTGATTTTTGAAATATTACATAGGTGAAAAAAGGCAGTCCTAGAAATTAATTTTATCTGAGAGTTAAAAGACAAATCCTGATCAAAGGTAACTCCAAGATTCTTTACAGTGCTGCTGGATGCCAGCGCAATGCCATCTAGAGAAACTATATCATTAGATAACTGGTTTCGGAGGTGTTCTGGGCCTAGTAGAATAACTTCAGTTTTGTCTGAGTTTAACATCAGGAAGTTGCAGGTCATCCAGGTTTTTATGTCCTTAAGACATGCTTGCAGTTTAGCAAGCTGATTGGTTTCATCTGGTTTGATTGATATATATAAATGAGTATCATCTGCATGACAATGAAAGTTTATAGTGTTTTCTGATAATATTGCCTAAAGGAAGCATATATAAGGTGAACAAGAGTGGTCCAAGCACAGAACCTTGTGGAACTCCATAATTGACGTTGGTCTTCATCGAGGCTTCATCGTTTACATAAACAAACTGAGATCGATCCGATAAATAGGATCCAAACCAGTTCAGTGCGGTTCCTTTGATGCAAATATAATGTTCTAGTCTCTGCAACAGGATGTAGTGGTCTATAGTGTCGAACGCAGCACTAAGGTCTAACAGGACAAGAACAGAGACAAGTCCTTTGTCTGATGCGATTAGAAGGTCATTAGTTATTTTTACCAGAGCTGTCTCTGTGCTATGATGCTTTCTAAATCCTGACTGAAAATCCTCAAATAAACTATTGTTACATAGAAAGTCACACAACTGATTTGCAACTGCTTTCTCAAGGATCTTGGAGAGAAAGGGAAGGTTAGAGATCGGTCTGTAGTTGGCCAACACCTCTGGATCGAGAGTGGGCTTCTTAAGAAGAGGTTTAATTACAGCTACTTTGAAGGACTGTGGTACATGGCCTGTTAATAAAGACAGGTTGAACATATCTAATAAAGTCATGCTAATTAGTGGTAGCACTTCTTTAAGCAGCCTAGTCAGTATAGGGTCTAAGAGACAGGTAGAAGGTTTAGACGTAGAAATTGTTGAAGTCAGTTTGTCAAGGTCGATGGGAGTAAAGCCATCTAAATATATATCAGGGTTTACAGCTGTTTATTAATGTTCTCTCCAAAAATTATAATCTTATCATTAAAGAAGTTCATGAAGTCATTGCTACTGAGGTCTATAGGGATACTCGGCACAACAGAGCTGTGACTCTCTGTCAGCCTGGCTACAGTGCTGAAGAGAAACCTGGGGTTGTTCTTATTTTTCTCTATTAACGATGAGTAACAAGCTGCTCTGGCATTACAGAGGGCCTTCTTATACGTTTTAAGACTGTCTCGCCAGACTAACCAAGATTCTTCCAAGTTAGTGGAACGCCATGTTCTTTCAAGTTTTCGCGATGTTTGCTTTAATTTGCGGGTTTCAGGGTTATACCATGGAGCGAACCTCCTTTGTTTTACTAACTTCTTTTTTAAAGGAGCAATAGAGTCTAGTGTCCTTCTCAGTGAGCTTGTAGCACTATCGACAAGATGATCAATCTGGGTAGGACTAAAGTTAGCACAGGAGTCCTCTGCTTCAATAAACATTGAAGCATGGTATTGAGTTAAATACAGACGGAATCACTTCTTTAAATTGAGCTACGACACCATCAGATAGACATCTAGTGTAGTAACTCTTGCTTACCGGTGTACACTCCGTTTGTAGGACTTCAAAGGTTATTAGATAATGGTCCGATAAAAGAGGGTTCTGTGGAAAGACTATTAAATCTTCTATGTTAATGCCATAAGTCAGAACCAGGTCGAGAGTGTGGTTAAAACAGTGAGTGGGTTTCTGTACATTCTGACAGAAACCAATCGAATCTAGTAATAAGATAAAAGCAGTACTGAGGCTATTGTTCTCGACATCCACATGAATATTAAAGTCACCTACAATAATTACTTTATCTGTTTTAAGGACTAGACTTGATAAAAACTGAGAAAATTCCGATAAAAATTCAGAATACGGACCTGGGGCCCGGTACACTATAACAAATATAACTGTCTGTATTGTTTTCCAGGTTGGGTGTGAAAGACTAAGAACCAAGCTTTCAAATGAGTTATAATCTAGTTTAGGTTTAGGGTTTAATAATAGGCTTGAGTCAAAGATGGCTGCTACTCCACCTCCTCGGCCGGTGCCTCGAGGAATGTGAGTATTGATATGAGTTGGAGGAGTTGATTCATTTAGGCTGACATATTCTTCATTACACAGCCAGGTTTCAGTAAGACAAAATAAATCAATATGATTATCTGATATTAGCTCATTTACTAGTACAGCTTTAGATGACAAAAATCTGATATTTAAGAGTCCACATTTAATTATCCTATTTTGTTGCACTGTTGCGGTAGTTTTAACTTGGATTAGGTTATTTTGTTTAACTCCTCGATCGTTTATTTTTGATTTAATTAATTGAAGTGGCCGTGGGGCAGACACAGTCTCTATGTGGTTTTGGGTGAGTAACTGCTCTAATGGAAGCTCAGAGGAGTGTGTAAGACTGCAACTCTGCTTCCTGATCTGAACTCTGGGTTGTCATGGACCAGGTCCACACAGAAACTGGGTCAGATTTGCAGAAATGAGATCTGCTCCATCCAAAGTGGGATGAATGCCGTCCCTCCTAAGCAAACCAGGTTTTCCCCAGAAAGTGTCCCAGTTGTCTACGAAGCCCACATTGTTTGCTGGGCACCACCAAGACAGCCAGCGGTGAAACGATAACATGCGGCTAAACATTTCATCATCAGTGTATGAATGTGTGTGAATGGGAGAATGATGACATGTAGTGTTGAAGTGCTTTGAATGATCGGAAGACTAGAAAAGCTCTATACAAGTACATCCATTTACCCTTCACCAATGGAGTCTAGACAGTGGTGGTGGTGGACAGCAGTGCTGATGCATGCAGATGGATGGTTGTGATGAAAACTGGAGGTGAATTGGGTGGAGGAGGGTCACATTGATCTGACACTGAAATAACAGCAGCAGAGAAATGATCAGTTTAAACTTTGGCAGCAGGAGAGAGAGAGAGAGAGAGAGAGAGAGAGAGAGAGAGAGAGAGAGAG
>NW_022280087.1:2003924-2088469 GCF_004355925.1 Anarrhichthys ocellatus | reverse complement strand
AGAGAGAGAGAGAGAGAGAGAGAGAGAGAGAGAGAGAGAGAGAGAGAAAGAGAGAGAGAGAGAGAGAGAGAGAGAGAGAGCACTCAGTAGGAGGTTACATAGCTCACGTACTTTCACTTACCAGTATTCAAGCTACTGACTGATTTATCTGTCATCCCTTCCATTGCACATTTTGACCTAAAATAGTTTCATCTTTGGAATGACAACATTTTCCCAACCAAAATCCCATGAACACAAACCGTGTCAGAGACCAAACCACAGAAGCACTGTATTAGTGCAACAGAGACCTAAAACCCATGGAACATATTTAAAGACCCGTGGTGGTCCCTTGACTCCAGTTTCATAACAATGCAGTGTCCGTGTATTCAGAGTGTAGAACAAGAACAGAACAGAGCTTATTTGGAAAAATATGTCACTGTGAAGCCCACTTCAGTGATCAACAGTGTTAGCTTCATTATGGTGAAAAAGGCGGAATGTGCTCATGGCAGTGATCAGGAAGCTTTAATACTGGTCGTGCTGACTGGTGTAAGTTGTCAAGTGAGGACAGTAGGGGTGACGGCAGGACAGAGCAACCACCATGCTCAATCACGGAGACAAACAGCAGAGCTCCAGGGAATATGTCACTCCGAATCACAGCACAGGACAGCAGCAGCCAGCGGGAAGGAGTAGCAGAGAAGAAGAGAGAGAGCGAGGGAGGAAATGTAGACGAGGACACAGTGTTAGAGGGAGGAGAGGAAACAAGGGAGCCTGTGTTTGAAAGACATCAGAACAGATAACTGTGACAGGAGGGGTAAAGGAACGGTCTATGGTCACAACAACACTATGGACACATAATGTCTCTAAGGCTTTGTATGAAGGACTTGATGGAATTTTGCATGGACAGTTACAGCAACTGAATGTTAACAATGTGGTCAAATGTTCTGGGGGCAGGGCTGTATTACTATCCAGGCAAAGTGGGCCCCGAGACCTCACACCTTCTGGGGCTCTGACAACACCAAGTATAAACTGGTGTTCATAAAAGACGAATGTGCCGGGTAAATGAGCACCCCATGCAGACTTCAGGACAGGTCACAAAGCTGTCTTGAGCCAGCTGTTGGTAAAATGATATAGTGGAGAAGAAACATAAGGTGAGACATGTAACCTTATAATAAAAGACTGTTTTACGTTGGTTCCAATTCCACTGATTTTCTTTGATTAAACTACTTTTGAATTCTGTATTTCCTCCATTTTCTATTTACATTTGAGTCATCATTTCCCAATCGTAGAGCTCTATTCATTTGACCTCAAGCCTTTAAAGTCTGTTTATGAGCGCTATCATTGATCATCTGAAGTTCTGAGGTTTAAAGTGATGATTGTGATGATGATTCACAGGCACATGTGATAAATTAATGATAGGGGTGCTATAAATAGCCACAGCTGTGCATAACAGCTGCTTTGGCACTGTTGGAACGCCACTGGTACCAAACAAACGGTGACATTGCACTTCTTAGAAGGTAACCCTACGGTGAACTGAACCAGCTGCAAAGTAAAACACTTCCAATGTTTTATTTCTGTTGTTTTTTCCCAAGCTGCAGATCATAGCACCAGTTTGGGTCCTTATACGTTTTCTATGATTAGGTAAATTATTTATCAAGATGATATATGCCAAAAAATGTATTTGAATTACTAAGACTAAGAGCGGTTCAAAAACGATCCCAATGAAAAGCAGCCCACGGACTCAGTCACCTCACCCGGACCAGGGAAACCGGGGCACCCTCCCGGAGCCAGACCCAGGAGGGGAGCTCGTCGGCGAGCGTCTGGTGGCTGGGCCTTCGCCCATGGGGCCCGGTCGGGCTCAGCCCGAATAAACAGCATGGAGCAGCCACCCTGTGGACCCACCACCCGCAGGGATAAGCATCGGGGTCGGGTGCAATGCAGACCAGGCGGCGGGTCAGGCGGGAGGCCTGGGCAAGCCGATCGCCGGCAGCATAGACTAGCTCTAGAAACGTGGAACGTCACCTCGCTAGCGGGGAAAGAGCCAGAGCTGGTGCAGGAGGTGGAGCGATACCAGCTAGATATAGTTGGACTCACCTCCACACAGCGCTGGCTCTGGAACCAAGCTCCTGGAGAGGGGTTGGACTTTGTCCTTTTCCGGAGTTGCCCAGGGTGAGAGGCGCCAGGCGGGAGTGGGGATACTCACGAGCCCCCGGCTGAGCGCCACTGTGTTGGAGTTCTCCCCGGAGAACGAGAGGGTCGCCTCCATGCGCCTACGGGTTGCGGGGAGCAAGGCTCTGACTGTGGTTTGTGCTTATGCACCTAACAGCAGTTCAGAGTATCCGGCCTTCTTGGAGTCGGTGGGAGGGGTCCTGGAAAGGGCGCCGCCTACCGACTCCATAGTTCTCCTGGGGGACTTCAACGCTCACGTGGGCAATGACGGAATAACCTGGCGGGGGGTGATTGGGAGGGACGGCTTGCCCGATCTGAACCCGAATGGCGTTTTGTTATTGGACTTCTGTGCGTGCCATGGTTTGGCCATAACGAACACCATGTTCGAACATAAGGTGGCTCATAAGTGTACCTGGTACCAGAACACCTTAGGCCGGAGATCAATGATCGACTTTGTAATCGTATCATTTGATTTGCGGCCATATGTCTTGGACACTCGGGTGAAGAGAGGAGCAGAGCTGTCAACTGATCACCACCTGGTGGTGAGTTGGATCAGATGGCAGGGGAAGACCCGGCAAGCCCAAACGTGTAGTGAGGGTGAACTGGGAACGTCTGGCGGAGGACCCTGTCCGGGAGGTCTTTAACTCCCACCTCCGGAAGAACTTCTCACACATCCCGAGGGAGGTTGGGGACATGGAATCCGAATGGACCATGTTCAAAGCCTCTATTGTGGACGCGGCCGCTAGGAGCTGTGGCCGGAAGGTCATCGGTGCCTGTCGTGGCGGCAACCCGAGAACCCGGTGGTGGACACCGGAGGTGAGGGAAGCCGTCAAGCTGAAGAAGGAGACCTTCAAGGCCTGGTTGGCCCAGGGGTCTCCTGAAGCAGCTGACAGGTACCGGCAGGTCAGAAGGGCTGCAGCTGCGGTGGTCGCGAATGCTAAAACTCGGGCATGGGAGGAGTTCGGGGAGGCCATGGAGAAGGACTTTCGGTTGGCCTCAAGGAGGTTCTGGCAAACCATCCGACGACTCAGGAAGGGAAAGCAGGGCTTACCCCAGGCTGTTCTCAGCAGGGGGGGGGAACTGCTGACCCGGACAGGGGACATCGTCGGGCGGTGGAAAGAGCACTTTGAGGAACTCCTAAACCTCAGAGTGGTCAAGTGATGGTTTCTTTAGAAGGGGGGTGACTCTGGCAGTCTTGAAAGCCGTGGGAAAGCATTCTGAAACAAGGGATGTGTTGATGAGGTGGGTGAGGAAAGGAAGGAGTTCAGTCGCAATAGACTGAAGAAGAGGGGAGGGAATCGGGTCAAGGGAGCACGTGGTGGGACGGTTAGATGTAACAAGGTTGAGGACCTCGTTAGGGGAGAGGGGAGCAAGATAGGGTAAGATGGGGCGTGGAGAGGGGAGGGAGAGCTGTTGGGGAAGTGCTGGAGATGGTGGACAGGGACACCGAGAGAGTGAGGGAGAGGATGGAAAGGGACCAGGGGGCTGAGACAAGGAGGACCTGATATCGTTTACCTTCTTGTCAAAGAAGTTGGCGAAATTGTCAGGGAGAAGGGAGGAAGTATAGCGTACAGCGTGTCGTAGAATGCACTTTTCAGAAACAAATACAATGAATGTTACACATGTTATATACCCAGTTAAAGAAGAGATTCTGGGTAACAATATCATCTAAAAGGATGCCAGGGTATCTGGTGTTCCATTGTCGTCCCACGATGGTGAATTTGTTTTTCCCTTGTGTAGGTGTCTCTCTAGTTCCATGAATGGTGTTTTATGTTAATCAGCGTAGCAACAGGAGCGGCGCTTGGCTCGTACTCAGCTGTTGTGTTTGGTCAACGTAAGACTTCCTATGAATCCGTAGAAGTCTGTGTGTGCATGTCGCTGTCAGATTGCTCTGGTGAATCTGTAGGTGCAGGTATTTTCTTACTTGCGTGCATCCAGGTCGCTCGTTCTGCCACCTTTACAGCCGTGTGGGTAGTGAGGAGAATCTGGAACGGTCCTTGCCAACGCTTAGCTTGCCAGTGCTTTCTCCTGAAGTCTTTTACCACAATGAAGTCTCCTGGTTGGGGGGAGTGGAGTGGTTTGGAGGCAGGAGGAGGTAAGGCAGCTGCTACCTGTTGTCTGATACTGGACAGGGCGCGAGAGAGGTTAACACAGTAAGTTAGCATTGCATTTTCACAAACAGTGGTAGAGGGAGGGGATTCTTTTGGATATGCCACACCAATGTGGGGAGGGGGTGCAAACAAGATTTCAAAAGGGCTTAGACCTGTGCGTGTTCTTTTTCTCATCCTCATGTACATCAAAACAATAGGCAGGGCTTTGGTCCATGGAAGGCCTGTGTCCTCACAACACTTTGCTCGTTTGGCTTTCAGAGTTCCATTCTCTCGTTCGACAGCGCCTCCACTGGCTGGGTGGTATGTACAATGGTTTCACAATGAAGGTCAATGCCTAAATAGGTGCTAAGCTCTTGGATGGCCTGATTAACAAAATGAGAGCCATTGTCACTTGAGAGTTTTGTTGGGATGCCCCAGCGAGGGATTATTCCTCGGAGCAGGGCTTTTGCTACTACTGTAGCTGTTTGTTTTGAGGCAGAGAAAACAAATGGGATATGTGGTCCCATTTAGACCACATGTCCACTACGACTAAACAGTATTTCTTTCCTTCGGATGGAGTTAGTTCAATGACATCCATCATTAGATGTTCACAGGGTCGGGTGGGTGGTGGGTGAGCTGCCTGTTGAGTGACTTTTACTGGTCGCCCTACATTATGTGTTGCACATGTTATGCAGGCTTGGCAATGTTTTTGAGCATAGGCTGAAAAGCCTTTAGTGAACCAATGTGTGTTGATTAGATCTAGCATCCCCCCTTTTGACGCATGATCCGACGCATGCCTTAACTTAGCATAATGAGGGAAAAGATGC
Organism: Anarrhichthys ocellatus; assembly: GCF_004355925.1. Lineage (NCBI taxonomy): Eukaryota > Metazoa > Chordata > Actinopteri > Perciformes > Anarhichadidae > Anarrhichthys > Anarrhichthys ocellatus. The sequence goes on along the minus strand of NW_022280087.1, from coordinate 2,083,407 downwards.
TTAGGGAGGCATGGCTTACCATCGGGCCCCCACCAGACATTGTCCTTATATGTGGCTCTACATGAGGACCACAAAGCTCGTTCTATCGGTGTTGACATAGATTGGAGGGCAGAGAGAGAGGAGGGAAGTGAAACCATGGTGTTTGAGAGTGACTCAGGATGGGGCGAGTCAGGCAGGGGTAGCTGGGCTGCTGCTTTGGCAGTGGCATCCACTCTGGCATTTCCCTGTGAGACAGTGTCAGTGGCATGTGTGTGTGCTGTGCATTTGCAAACAGCAATGGCTTTAGGGAGCATAATAGCTTCCAGTAAATCAATGATCTTAGCATGGTGTAAGATGGGTTTGCCATCAGATTTTAAGAATTTTCTGTGTGCCCACAAGGCCCCAAAATCGTGGTCTACCCCAAATGCGTATCTGGAATCAGTGTAGATAGTCACAGTCATACCACTGCCATATTTACATGCCTCAGTGAGTGCAACCAGCTCTGCTACCTGTGCTGAGAGGTGATGAGGAAGAGGGCCAGACACCAGGTTTGAACACTGAAACAACAACAAAACCAACACGATCAGTTCCAGTATTGGGGTCAGGTGATGCGGAACCGTCAACATAAAGAATGAAGTCAGGGTTAGTTAATAAGGGAGTTTTAGATAGGTCAGGGCGAGCTGTGCACATAACTTGAAGTTCTGCTAGACAGTTATGCTCCTCAGCATCGTCAGGGCCTGGAAGAGGAGAGGCAGGGTTTATTACATTACAGCGCTTAACAGTGACATTTGGCATATCCAGCAAGATGGTATAGTGGAGTCATCTTGCTGCAGACAAATGCAAGGTTTTCTGCTCGAGGACAATAAGAGACACTGCATGAGGGACGAGCAGTGTGACGTGGGTGTAACCAACGATATCTCTGGACGCCAATAGGGCTTTTTCAGCGGCAGCCACTGCACGGAGACAGCGTGGATGTCCTGCAGCGACTGGATCTAATTTAGCAGAGAAATATGCTACCGGTCGGAGTCTGTCGCTGTGAGACTGTAAAAGGACTGACGTCATGCAGCCATTGTTTTCGTCTACAGCCTACATGAATGCCCTGGTGGGGTCAGGCAGACCCAGTGTTGGAGCAGACTTCTGTAAAAGCTTGTTCTGACTCAGGAGTCCATAAGAGTTTATCATGTGAGGAGAGCCTCTTACCATGAATCAGAGCACTGAGGGGAGCCTCTAAAGGAGCGTAGTTTGGTATGAAAGATCTACAATATGAACCCATTCCCATAAATGACATGAGCTGTTTCTTAGTGAGTGGCATAGGCAGATTGACAATGGCTGAGATGCGTTTTTGGGAAATAGATTTTCCTTGATTGGAAATATAATGCCCCAAAAATGTAATCTGTTGCTGGACAAACTGTATCTTAGAAAGGCTGACTTTGTGCCCTTCTGCTGCCAAATGCTTGAGAAGGGTGACAGTGTCTTGTTCACATTGCTTCTTGGTGGGTAAGGTAATTAACAAATCATCAACATACTGCAAAAGTGCTGTACCTGGAGATAACTCTAGGGGCGCTAGGCTATCCCTCAGGGCCTCATTGTACAGGGTCGGTGACTCGCAATAACCTTGGCAGAGACGTGTGAATGTGTACGGTTTGCCGTTGAAATTAAAGGCGAACCAAAACTGACTGTCTGGGTGAACAGGGACACTGAATAAAGCATTAGAAAGGTCAACAACAGAAAACCACTCCATTTGGACCTGCTACTTGGACCATCGGGAATGAAAGTTCAAGTCTTTCCTCGTCGTCGTCTGTTCTTGGTCCTCGTCCACTTCTGGTATCATATGAGTGGTGGTAGGAACTTCTCACTGTGCCTCCAGTTGCCCCCAGGTCCTCTTGTGACTTGTCTGGGCTGCCTAGTTGACCTGCTGCATGAAGTTGGCGACGGAGGAGATTGTGCTTGTGAGGCTGCTGGCAGGAGTGCTGTTTGGAGATAAGTCGAAGTCAGGCTGTCTTGGTGTGGGTGGGCCTTGCTGTGCTGCTGGACCGGGTGGTGGGGGCACATATGGTGGAGGGCATGCGTCGAGATCAGGATCCACCCTGTGCAGTGAGGGATAGAGAGAAGATTTCTGAGAGGCTTTATCTGCTCCTTTTTCACTCGGTTTATCCACTTTAGGCATCATTTTACACACTTTCTTTCTTTCCCTACTTTCAGATTCATCCTTCCACATTTTCAAACTTCTATTGTGACTTTCTATCATTTCCAACTGTTTGATCTTTGTTTTCTTTTTCTTCCTGATTTCACCCTCTATTTTCTCTAATTCCGTCTGGAACTTTTGTATCTGATTTATGCTAAATGATCCTCCTTGAGGAAACCCACATACATCAACCCATTTCTTCAGATGCTGACAACTCATTTCACCATACTTGTCCTTCATGAAAATGACATTAGGCCCATCAGGCGGAGGAACCTGACTTCCGTGTGCACCCATTTTGAACCACAGTCAGTGTACACTTAAACACAGTCTTTGGATTTCTTTATGGCACAATCAAAGTCAAGCCGTTACTTTAACAGATTTATCTTTACAGATTCAAAGTCAAAGTCTAATCTTTTCTTTTCCAGTCTCCTTACGGATTCTTCATCTTAGGTTAAAGGACTTCAATGTTTAACGTCTACCTGTAAGATATTAAACCTTTAAGGTATTTAACGTGACTATCAAACACTCACCCTGGTTTTCCCGTCCTCCTTTACTCAGTAATATTCTTCGAAAACTCCTAAAAGTGGTATCCTATATTACCATATGACCCAAACTTCATGAACAGTATTTTATGAAACGAGGCCAACAAATATCCACAAAGCAACCCACTCGGTACACTTCCTAATCCCAATTTGACTAACAAAAAAACAAAAAACTAAACAAAAACAAACAAACAACCAAAACAATCTTTCAGAGTCAATTTTCCAAATTTCAGTATCTCACCGGATGTTTAGAAGTCTATCTGGACTCAATCAGGTCCTTTCGGATCCCAGTGAAGATGATCAGGAACCACAGATTGCTCCTCTCTCTCTGAATTTGAGGTGCAGAAGGAGAAGCCTTCTGGATGATCAGTCCCCGTCCGCAGTTGGTTCCCGATGATCTTTCAAGGGATCCTGTTCATGATGCCAAGGTTGTGGTGGAAAAACTATTCAATATTACCGAGTGAGTTCTATATTACCAAATACTGAAATAAGAAAACATTGAGAAAAGAAAGTCTGTCTTTGGAACATTCATTCTCTGCGCAGAGAAGGCTCTATCAGTCATACAGAGTACAGTGAAATCTGTCAGAGGTGTTTCTCCTCCTTATCAAGCCCCCCAGTGCAGGTTGGGGGAACATCAGATGTTTACATTCTAACAATACATCAGCAGTTTCAAGCTGCCCATTGACACCTCCATTCACCCCCTTCCTCTTCTGAGCTTTGTCACACAAATACATTATTTTATTACCCTTGCTGTCCCATGGGAATCTTCACATCTTGAGGTGTTATCTATGCGAGTCAAAAGGTCAAACCACCAAAAGGACAATAGAAACAGGTAAATATCTCACAGTATTAGGATAATTAGTAAAGTATACATTCTCCATCACACTAGAATGCCCTTCTTAGAAGACCTGTGAGATATTTCTGCTATCAGAAGACAGCTTACAGTGACTGATATATTTTGCACCACATAGACTTTCCTTGAGTTGAAATTGTTTTATGTAATTGTTTTGAGAAAACTTTAATAAAAACACAGCCTTACCATTTGTAAGTGACTGGGACTCAAACTAAAACGTGCGATACGTGACAAAAGACTCTACCAGAGGAGCTTAAGGTAAGTTCCCTGGGTGAAGACTTGGCAGTGTTAGTCAAAAATGGTGAGAAAACTAAAATAGGCAGTAGTAAGGTACAGATGTTCTACGTAACTACTCATACTGGGTGTTAGGGTTACATCCTACGGAGAGCGCCTAGGACGTAGCCATACAAGACTCTCAGAAAGACAATAATTCCGAAATCCTAACGATTCAGCTACGGGGTGAGATAAAAGGCCGAAGGTACACTCCCGACTCATAAGAGGGACACTAATCCCCTAAAGTCGGACTACTGACGGAGTTACCACCGTGTTAGGTGCCCTTCTTTACGTTGGGCAGGACCCGCTCACGCTACAATATGTAAGAAGTTTTACGTGACATAACATTTTTAGCGTTTTGGCATGTTTGCCTGTGATAATCCCAACATCTGCTGCCTCTGTCGAGCGGACATTTTCAGGCCTCAAACACATTAAAACGTATTCAAGAAGTACAACTGGGGAGGCTCGACTGTCTTCACTGGCGTCCATGAATCGAGAAGGACTTCTTACTGGAACTGAACCGCACCGATGTACTGAACAACTGTGAGATTAAACTCTTCATTAACAAAGAAAGGAGGATGGACTTTGTCTTTAAGTGAACAGCAGCTTTGGTAAGTGAACTGCTTTTTTTTTTAATCTGCAGTAGCTTTATTACTGTGTTTATTTTTTCTATTGTGTCGTTTTTATTATATGCTTAATATTGTTCCCTCTGATGTGAACAATATTTGAATGGTGCCCTTGAGTGTGTGGTGGAATACATGTTTTAGCGCTGCAGTGTTGCTGGAATGTGCAAATAACTGTTGAATCGTGTTGTTTGGGTTTTATGTTATTCTACCTGCTTTGTTGTCATATAAATATATGTGACTGTATTTTGTGAGTTTGTTCTTGTCATTGTGTTAATTACATTGATTTTGACTCTATGCATTGTCCGTTAATGACGAAGCATCCCATCATGCTAGCGTCATAATGAGGTTATTAGGAGGTGGTTCATAAAATACACGGCCCGCCACTGCTTTTAATGTAGGTAGATAATACAAAATAAAGAGGGCCGGGGTTTCGATTTTTAAATGTCATGAAACAGTATTTGTGGATTTTCTTTTTTATCTTCCTCATTTGGATCCCAGTGTCCCAAGTGGATTCATGATTTTAAGCTCTTGAATTTTAGTGTAAAAGGTGCTTAAACCTTTGCTAATTATTGCAATCTCTCTTTTTTTTATTTTTTGAAAACTATCTAACTATCTATCTTCATAAGACAAATGTAAACAGTGATATCATAATCAGGACTAGAGACAGAATTTAATCAAAACAATGGATACATTTGTGTTTATTCTGTGCATGGTGCTCTTTTATTACATCGTCCTGTGATGGTAAAGTGAAGTTTCACAATTAAGAAAGAACTTAGAAATGTTGATTTGCTTGTTTCCAACGAGAAAGGGAGTGCCATGATGAAGACTACAGCACAGTGAAAGAACATGTTCGGCTGTACAGAATATTGTGTTCTAAAAAAGCATCATGTTTAAAAATCAACAAAGTATAAACTTCATATGCCATACTAAATAGTGTTTGATTTAAAATGGGCAGTGTGTACTGAGCAGGAGGTTATATATTGTTTTAATATCAACAATGTAATGTTACAGTGTGTTTGCATGAATGCAATATGCCAATATTAAGACTAACCACGTGAAGGTAATAGTTTGAAGATAATCATGTATGGTATGCCAGCTACATTCATTGTAATAAACGGTAATGTCCGGGTCAATTATCTACATTGTGTTACACTATTGAAAGCATAAGACAGGGCTGAGCAATTTTAGGTTCAGATGAAAAGTACCTTCAAATATGTTTTGTGATGAATGTCTCCAAATTAAGTGCTAAAGTTATTGTAGGTGACCCACAAGAAAATAGTATTGGTCTTCCTTGTTTCCCTAAATCATCTCAGCCACTCCATATTCTTATTCATATTTGTATGCAGATGATAATGTTTTACATGTCCCTTAAAATCTCTTAATTGTGTCTGTGTTTTGGGTCACACTCATTCCTATCATATAGCACTGTAAATGAGTCAACAAATAACCAGCAGCCAACAGTTTCAACAACACTGAAAGCAAAACCTGTAGTTCTGAGCTCATTCTTGAGTTTAGTTTCATCAAAATGACCACTATGATTACAACTTTTCAGAGCCAATATGCAACAAACAAAAAAAACCTCTCCAACCATAATGGATAATGTATTTTAGGAAAGGCTGTTCAAAATGTAATTTATTTGAACTTGTGTCATATTTCAGTGGTGTTGGCCATTCCTTATCATTCACCAGGATAGGGTTGCACAAACTTTTCAGAAATCCATTTCTAAGTTGTCTTTTACTAAAGCAGGTTGTGGCATTAGAATTTCTGTCTTATCTAGTAAATAATTGGTGAACTGTTTGAAACATCAGTACCATCCAATAAAAAGCAATCACGTGTGCAAACAGAGACATATCTTGAGATAATCTTAAGTGTTGGCTTTTTTACAATCTGTCTGACTGCTCATGTTTCTCGACCCATCAACCTCATAGTGATATTATTGTGTTCCCAGACGTCATCAATTTATTGATGTGTAAAATGTTATCATAACTGATTTAAATGATGGGCAAAAGTGGAAAAATGTGTTTTAAACTGGAATCCTCCTTTCCGCTTTGTGAGGACACCTCATATTCACTCACTATATTTTAAGAACTGGTGTAATTAATGAGTGTAATTAACGGCTTTATCCAGAAAACCTTGTTAATGTGTTGACGTGGCAGTTTCAATAATTGGAGTATTGCCTTAATTGGGTTATAATCAATAACAAATGTGAATGTAAAGACTTGAGTTAGGGCCACTATCATCCTGTGTTGTCTCTTCATTTTTCAACTGCAGTAATCTAATGTAATCTGTCATGTTTAAGGTCACTTTCATTTGAATTCCCACTAGAGAGTGTGTACTCTCTGGATGAGTACACACTGCCCATTTGGTAGAAAAGTAGAAATGTTAGACATATGCAGCAATACTGTTGATACTAATGTCATGCTCTGTAGAAATGACTAGAACTATCTGATAACTGGAAAGCTCTCAATACAAAATCATGAAGTTACAAACAACTGAGCTGAGTACATCTAAAACATAAACATAGAAAAAGAAGACAGATGTGGGAATAAATAAAGGTCATTTCAATACACTGTTGTCTCCTTGGTCCTGATAAACAAGCACTACAACAACAACAACTAAAACAATCAAAAGATCACCCAACAAATGATGAGTCAGAACTCTAAATAAGATGATAGGAGTAATTGCCCATGTGGTTTGATAAAATTAATCTTTTTTTATACAGAAATTGAAAAAATATTTTTTTCTCATTGAAAGGGAAAATAAAATATTTACTGTACAAGAAATGATACCAAACTTACGTTTACATTTGAGAGTGACCCTCGAGTCCCGATGAGTACAATGCCAAGAAAGTCACCCACAATCCCTTTATTAATGCTGCTTGGAACACACGGTTAAAAAACACTTGACCTCCAATTTATCGAACCAATTGTGATGTTAAGAAAAGCTGTAGAAAAATAAAGTACCAGTAATCTCAAGATTAAAAGACCAAATGCCCTTGAACATTTTCTTAAACTCTCCAGACAAATTGGAGAGGAATAAATCTACAAATGCTGTACTTTATTTCTTTTTTTTCTCTTCAAGAAAGTTTTTTTCATTAGTCCAGCACGGTTGATCTTTAGTGGAGCAGAGGGGATTGTGGGGAATAATGGGAGGGTCTTTGGGAATTTTCTGGCATCTCCTTCAGGCCAAACTCCATACTCATGGAGATTAAAGTTCATAGTTCGACATTGAAGCTTGTTCCTTCTGATGTGGTCTGGTGGTCCATGTCGTAGACAGTGCAGTTGGGTGTGATGGCTGGGGGTGCTGCGGTGAAATGGTGTGATGGAGACACAAGTAAGGGGGGGAGGGTAGGGCAGCTGAGAGGACTAACGTGGTTGAAGGATTGGTAGATTGAGAGAAAGAGAGATTGACAGCTGACCAGAGAAAGAAAAGAAGAGAAAGCTATTTTTAGTGGATTTTAACAGCCAAACCTCAGTATTTCAGATCCAAACACATGAAAACACCAGCAAAATCACATATATGAGCACAGAAAGAAAAAGGTCAATAACGACCAGAATAGGAATAAGTGGAAAGAAGAAAATACAAAAGATTTTTTATGATAGTTGGGCTAGTACTGTCATAATAAAGAGTTACGTATAAAGAGTAAATTGAGCAACGTCATATGATACTGGCATGATAATACTGTAAATGATGATACTGGTGGTTGCAATGAGCAAACAATAAAGGTCAGGTAAAAAACTCAAGTCGCTGTAGAAAAGCCTTTGCCATAATTGTTGTTGTAACACATGGTAAATTAAGCATCATGGATATTTCCACAGCCCTTATTCAAACAACACAACAAAATAATCATGTGATAATTACCACTCTGTTGAAAACACTTTCTCTTTTTTTACAAATAATATTTAAATTCACTAAATATCGCCAATCAATTCCATTTTTTGGGACTTATGTAAAGCTTCTAACTCAATATGTCCTGCAGATGTTTCACATTAAAAGCCTACCAGGAAGGGGAGGGATGAGGCTCCTTGAACTGTTAGAGGGTTTTCAATGTAAACTTTTGTGTTGACATTGATGACTCTATTGACTCTGTTATTGTACTAATGGAATTAGAGCTGTGGAAATGTACATTATACTCAATTGATCAAGAAAAGAGGACATCCTGTTTGTGTTCATTCAATAGTGCTGATTTTGTGAGTTCCTAGCAGAATGAAAAAAAGTGCTTTCTGTATGATCTCCGAAGGTCTTTTAATTTGATAACAAAGTGCATTCATTTTAACACCTCCCCTCACTATATAGCTGAACAGTTAATACAGGGCAAAAACCCTGGGTTAATGGTGAAATAGATCTATCTTCCTATTAAGCTGTATGAGTTTACTCCGGTTTATGAAAACCAAGAAGGAAAGCAGGAAAAATGTTGTATTGTCCCAGCTTTTACTGAAGCAACAAGACATTTAATTAGAGTATCCAGAGGAGTCGCATTTCAGTCCAGGTTGAGAGGAATGGTTTCTGCATATAGAACAGTGTAATGAACATGTGGAATGACTCAGGAAAAAGACGTAGTCGTTAGCGTTCTTAGGCCTCACTCTGATGTAAACACATTGAGGTTGATTTAATGTGCCAGTATAACAGAGAGGGACATGGATCATTTAAACCCTCAATGCTGCCTCACAGTACTCATCAAAATACATTAGCAGTTGTAGAACAACATGATAAAAGTTGTAGGTTTGGCTTACATCCTCGTCATCACTGCTGGTTGATGGCAATGTATGCTGGGATACTCTTGATCATTAAATGAGCCCTCTTAGCTCTAGTGTCTGCATGCTACCGATCACATGACATGACAGGCTGGGATCATAGAAGCTGGCGTCTACAGTTCTGGGTGACTGTAGCTGTGCCATTGTTTTCACTTTGATCTACCCATTCCATTTTGCAGTTTTAACACTCCGAGCCAATCAACTGACCTTGATCTTGTTTTTCTCCTGTGTGCCCCGAAGGATTACACAGACTTATATCACTAATAATGTTCGAACTTTTACTTTAGCTGATTTGCTCACCACCATGCCTTCTTAGTCTATCAGACAGCACTGAGGGCTTCAACCCCTGTCTAGACTGGGAGGTGTGTTTACAAATCAGACTGTCAACCGGCTAAACGGCACCAGATTCCCAGCCTGGACCCTTTAAAACCACATAAACAAGGTCACAATAAAGACACATGGGCCCCATTATTGAACGTCATGCAGCTGAGGCACCTTGTTTCATGTTGAAATAGACTTGTTTCTGTTACCATGCAGATTTACTAATAATATTGGGGTGGGCAACAGTTTTAAATGACTTTGCTGACGGTTCGGTGGTTCGATCCCCGGCTCCACAGTACATGTCAATGTGTGTCGGTGACACTTAACCCCAAATTGCTACAGTAGTGTGTTCCTGCGGTGTGTGAAGGGATGTGAATGGTTAGTCCTGATGGGCAGGTGGCACCTTTCATGGTAGTCCCTGTCATCAGTGTCTGAATGGGTGTGAATGGGTGAATGATGACATGTAGTGTTAAATAGCTTTGAGTGGTCAGAAGACCAGAAAGGTGCTATATAATTACAAGCACAAGTCCATTTACCATTACCTGTGTATTCAGAGTCTGATTCCCTACAACAGCATTTAATTACAGAGTCAGATCTGGACTGTGTCTGGTACGAAACATTCCCAATACAGCTTGCAGGCAAAGTTCGGCAGTTGGTTTCTATGAGATCACTAAGCTCAGAAAATAAATTATAATGTGGTAATCCTGATTTCAGGTGCTTCAGCACTACCTGAGAATCTATTCCTCAAAATCTTGCTTAAAAATAGTGATATGATAGTCTACAGGTAATTATTAATACAATAGGATGTATTAGACATAAAGAGAGACAGAGAGACCAAGTGGGGGCCAAGCATCAGGCTCAACAGCTCAGAGTGGAGCAGGTGGATATGGATGGATATTGTTTAATTTTACTCAGGGCTGGCTAGTTAGTAATTTAGCTTACTTATTCCAACATGTTTTCATGCTACAGATACAGAACAGATAAAAGCACCACATGAACTGCTGGGCTTTGTTTACGTTACTTTGATATGTAGAATAACTTTACTGTTTTTAACTTATACCATTCAAAAAGGCAATATCCATTTCAATAAGCATATGCTAATTGCTAGCGCTACTCGCTAGGGGGGGGGAGGGGCATTGGTTGGAAACAAAAGATGGTTCCATATACGTTACCTGGCTCCAGATCAGCTAATATCAAAATTAAATTGCAATAGCAAGGTTTCAACTAGTAGAGGGCAGTTGCTGTGCATATCAGTGGTGGCTGGTGACTCCAAAAATTGGGGAGGACAGGAGGAGAACAAACCACAGCATCAAGTTATTTCTGTTATTTTTCGCTTAGGGTTATAATTTATTCTAAGAACGATACTATTATCGCTTTATTGCCAGTTCAACATGTACAATACAGTGGTAGAGAATTGAAGATGACATTTGGAAATTACCATTGGACCAATGCAATGACACTATTGTGTCCTGGTTGTTTGATTGGTAACAACCCAAGGCAGGACGTCCTCTCTTTTAATTGTTTTGGACAATCACAGATTTGCATGAAAAAAATGGACTGCATTTGATTTATAGAGTGGAGGACAGCAGGAGTCCATCCTCTGGTCCCCCACCACCACTTTCTTGCCTGTCCTGCAGTTGAAGCATTTTAATATAAGATTTTTTTCCAAAGAAGAGAGGAACATATTTTATAAATGATACTGAGATTTGGTTAGGGTTTATTTCCACCAATTACTCTTATTTTATGCTTTGATCTTCCTCTTGCCTCTCAAAATGAGTGGAGCAGCAACCTCCTCTGCCTCTCTGGACCAGCCTGTCAAGTGTTTCATTCAGACCAGAGAATGGAAAAAGTAAAGGGTGGATGAAGGGTGGACACTCACCTTCCAAAGCATCAGTCTGTCTTACTCTGGGCTGATCTCTGTCTCCTGGTGTACAACCACTTTGGTAACAGACATGTCTGGGTGCTGCTCTTTTGCCTCTTTAATGGCCTGAGCCAAAGCCTTTGGAGAAAGGACAACAATCCAGGCTCGTTAAGTAGGAAATGATTAATGAGTTTAATTAAAATGACTTGCATGCAGAACAGATTTACTTGATATATGAACACAATTGCTCTATGAGGCAAATTATGCCTACAAAGTAATTCCAGCTTCACATATTAGGTACATAAACATTTCAAGCAGAAATCTGTGGGAATATATGAGCCAACACTGAATTACGTCACATGCTGCCTGCAGAGCTTTGGGGAAAACTGCATTATTTCATTTAGTTTGAAGAGTGAAGCATGGAACAATACTGATCTTCTTCCATCAGTTACGTTACTCACCTTGTCGTGATCAATTTCAGTGTCTCCAGTGATGACGATTCTCTTCTCAATGCGAGTCTCAGAGACTCCTCCTTTAACCGTCTACAACAGAGACATGACACAAGCTAAAACGTCCGCTATGAAAAACATGCCAAACCACAATCCATCTTTAATGTCCCTCTACATTTTGGATGACAACAGAATCCACATTGGGAGGGATGCCAGACACAACTTTTTTAGGATGCTGCAAAGGAAAGGATGTGTGAAAGATCAAGTAAAGCAATGTCTTATTGAAGAATTTGAAAGTACAAACAACAAGACTGGCAACAACAACAACTGGAAACATTGTACATGGTATTTTTCTGCTGGTTGTACTAGATTCAACTGGCAACATCAGCAGGCTGTTATAAATGATGTCTTAGACATCCTCCAATGTAGTTATGTTTTGTGCATACAGTATATCCAAAACAATTAGGGTCTCTTAATATGGGTCTTAACCATAGATGCACCTTAACATGCACATGTCCATCACTTCATGTAGTATGGGCCAGTCACAGGGCAGATGCCACTGAGGAAGAGTGAGTTGGGGAGAAAGAGAGTGGTGTGCTGCTGATAGCCAGGAACATTGTTGTTAGAGAGTAACTAAACCCCCGTAGACCAAGCCCAGCAGTTCATGTGGTACTTTCATATGTTCTGTAACTGCAGCCTGAAATCACCAAGGAATTAACAAGCTAGCTAGCTAACTAGCCATTCTCATCCCCACACTTTTGTCACAGTGTAAGAATATCTCCAGATAATCAGTCATTTACTCTCTGAGCCCTAAGCAGTTTCAGGGTGTATTTTGCTCCTGCCACATATTTCTCTTGGTGGCCTTGATTTTCACTGCAATACAAAAGTCCTGAACCTCGATGGAAACAGCACAATCATGGCTAGAAGTAGAGATAACTCAAAAATGTATTTTGTGCAGTATAACACAGTTACAATGCCATAAATCATAAAAACAAAAAAATGCAAGTTGAATTTCCATGATCATTTATTTTACAAAAATTTGCAAACAAAGGAATCTGCATCCAAAATGTTTCCAAGTTGCCACAAGTGTACCAATGTTGGAAAAAAAAAATGGAGGCTCAACATGCTATACAATCATGGCTTCATAGTTCCACTGAGGAGCACAGAGTTTCATGTTTTTTTAACAGGATCTGTTGAGAGTAAATGGTTCATTTGGGGCAAAATGTTAAATGAGAAATGTAGAATAAAATGTTTTTGATGAAATATCACAATTTTAAGCATTTTGATTTTAAAGTGTTTTCTGAGAAGAGCGTTCGTCAGGGGTTCAGTGCACTGATTCACCAGATTTGATTATATGCTGATGGTTTTATTTCAAGTCCTCAGAAAAGAGAGAAAAGACTTGTGCTGTGATTGTAATGCTACACTGGTTATCGAAAATGAGGCGACAATACATGTGACGTGTCTCCTCCCCCTTTGCACATGTTGATACTTTTTTTGGAAAAGTATTAGAGTAGTAGAGGCACTTAAGCCAAAACTCTTGGGTTTAGTTACTCTTAAAGATGGACAATGAATGACATTACAATGAATGACAGTATTCAAAATGAGCTTCTATCTGCATCTCTTTGTTCATCTTAATAAACTAAAAACAATGCCGAGCTCTTTGCATGGTTGTTAACATGAGAAGAGTGTCGGAGCCGGGTAGCCCAACCACCCAGTCCAGTCAGTCAATGCTGTGTGGGACGGTAGAGCCACTCTGGACAAGGGTTCAGGGGAATTCAGTGGATATTGTGACAATTTAGGAGGCTTATTGGTAATTAAATCCTCCAGACCTGACATTGTGGAAATGAATAATGATGCTCTAAATTTTGAAGATCTCAGCTCTAAGTTAACTACAGTTCCAATAATGAGTTTTTTTTTAAATCTTTAATTTCAAAGTGGATTTATGGTATGGTTTATTTCATGATGGGCATCGGAGTGTAAATCACACTGAATGTAAACAATGTATGCTGTCTCTGTGTTTATATTTGACTGAGTTATGACTCAGTTATAACAGTAGCTGACGGTCTTGACAAGTGGGGTAATATTAGTTAACTACAATAACTACCTTCCAGTTGTTTTAGCACACTAACATGCTTCTGTTCCTTTTACCACACACGGTAACTTTGACTCACGTTTAAGGTATGTCGCTGGGTTTTCCTGTCCATATTCAAAATCAAATGTGTGTCTACTACTCCACAGCATGCAAAAAATACTTTTATTGGCATCCAACAACAACACTATGCATGATCTTACAAAATAATAGTTCTTAAATCTTTGTTAAATTTAAGGACGAAGTTGCAACATTTTAGGTTCAAGTTCAAATTAATTTGTCTTTCCAACTAAAATAAATACAGCTGAAAGAAAATTTGGTTTGTCTCAGTACAAGCCGAGAGTTGCATATGTAACTATGGTTCTATGAATTCTGCCAGATGGTGGTTCTGTAGCACTGGATATCCTTATCAGGCAGGGCACTGATCATGGCCATCCTCCATGTAGAGTGCGCATTACAGGAGTTACAGCTCAACACATGAAGAGGGTGAGTCCAACAAAACTACACACAAAATATGCCACAACCAATTTTATGCTACTATTGAACTGCGTTCAAACTCAACAACAATACACAAATATCCTAAATACAATGCTAGTCAGCCACTGTGTGTTGCAGTCCTACACACAACCTAGGCTAAATTTACCACGACCGTGTCAGAGCGTTTCTCAAACATTCTAAACAAAAGTTATCATACAGTAGCAGTGCACAGCTTGATTAACACAGATTGTGTGATGACGTTATGGTTTTATACTGGGACGTGCGCCCTATGTCATTGCATGGTAGAAGGTGACTTTGTTGGTATAAAGACTAGACCTGCACATATGCAAGGTGGATATATCCAGTGCTAAAGCACCATCGTCTGGCGGTCAGGAAGAATGAAATAGAAACAACAAAACATCAGAAAAAACAACATCTCATTATTGCCTCAAAAACCTGAGTGCAATAAAAGAGTTGTTTACATGAATTTCTTTTTTTTATTGTAATTTCAGTAGCAGATACCCATTTGGCTAATATGGACAATTTTGAGAATTTTGTTTAAAATGCATCAATGAAAGAAATCCACAGCAAAAATACATTGGGGGCTAGCCAGGTATCTACATTATGACTTTGGCATTCTAGCCACGTTCATGTTTTTGATGGAGATGAGAAGTGGTAGGCCAGTTTACTCAGTTACTCTCCAGCAAATACTTAAATATTGTGTTATGAAGACTCAATACCACTGACAGAAGTGACTGAGTAGGGATAAGTAGGGATCGATTATTACTGTATTGTTCTGTATTGACTGACTGTGGGGCTGTTAGTGAAGTGAACAGACCTTGGTGATCTGGGTGGTGGTGGTGGTGCTGATGGTCTCTGAGGTGATGGTCTGGGCGCTCAGCAGCACTCCTGAGTCCCTCACTGTCATGCCGTCCACTGGCTGTGGGAGAGACACCTTTTAAGTGTTACAAAAGAACCTCAAATTAATAAACTGAAACATACTTAACTCTCCTATCTGTTATTTGTATGTGTGATTTGTAATTCATTTAATTGTAAGACTTTTAAAGACATTCTAACCACACATGGAAGTAGAGCTGGTTATTGAACCTCAGAACTTCTTGTTACCAACCAAACTTCAGCTGCCTTTGCATGTCTGGTCAAATTGTTGACATTCTCTTGACATTTTTTTAATCTAAAATGTCCATTCACTATACCACTGCATGTGATTGAGTTACTGTAAATTGTTGCATTTATTTAGCACTTCTATCCAGAGTGTTTTACAAATTTTCTCACACTCCCACATGGTAGCGACCTACCATTTAAGGGTTCAGTGTCTTTCCCAAGGACACTGTGACACATGAGGAGGAAATGGGGATTACCAAACCCTAATATATGGGCAACCCACTCAACCTTCTGAGCCACAGCCGCCCAGTGTGTGGCAACTATAGCCTCAGGACCTGTGTTAATCCCTGGACATACTGTAATATATGACCATTTCTACTAACGTAAAGGAGCCAAGGATGGAAAAAAGTATAATATCCCAATGAATGACCTGAGCTTAGCCTGATTTCAACATATTTGCATGGGTCAGACAAGGGCCAATATTTCAGGCTTAGGCTGTCCACAGTGAATATATGTAAAGATGTGTACAAGCACATCTGTAAAAATAACTGCACTGCATACAACATGAGATAATTAAGACTTAAACTGGAATTTAATCAAGGCCTGTAGAAACTGAAATCTTACTTTTTTGTGAATAATTCCCAGAATTCCCCTCACCTCTGCTGACTCGTATGTGATGGTCTTGGTCTCAGTGTGAACTAAGGGGATGTCCTTGTAGGTCACACTTCCTCTCAGGGAGTTGGTGATGTCTGAGATGGTGATTGTCTGGGTCTTTAGCACAGGAGACTGGAGGGATCAGATAAACAGTCAGCAACTCACTCTCTGAGGGCTTGATCAAGACACAACAACTACTGTACTTTTCTATTTGTTAAAGAAGGCAAAACATTAGTAAAATCAGGAAACCTAGATTACTTATGAATTTACTATTGTAACTTTAGTTCTCATGTTGACCGCATAGGCAGGGCTCATTGTGTGGAATGAATCTGAACTCATATTGATATGGAGAGGTACATATGTCAATAGCCACTTATTATATTAATCACTTGGGCAGTATATCCTAAGGGATAGGTCACTAATGTTATGCAGCTGTCCAGCCCGGTCTTATTCCCAGAGCCTCAAATATCGATGCTTTGTCATGCCCTTCAGTGTCGGATACCAACGCACAAAGCACCCTTTTACGTCTGTATAAGACGCACAAGGCTTTCAAGTCACTCCAATGTAAACTCATCACCATCATTATTAGATGCTGAGAGAAAATGCTCTGGGAGTGTGATGACATAGCATAAAGACCGAAAGAACCCACATAGGGTAGGAGGGAGGGACTATGTCAAACAAACAGAGAACTTTCATTGGTGTTCATGTGTTATTGAGTTATTTTAAAGTTACGTTTTCTGTACTTATGTTGCATTGTTCGTTTTACGTATTTTAAGCTCTTAGTTTAAGCCCAACCATGATATTTTTCCTAAACCTTAATAAGTGTTTTTCTTGCGGCCATAGGGTGGAGCACTATAGTTTAAAACACTGGGCTACCCCTTACATTAGAAAGTGACGTCTTTGTATATCCCTTACCTTATTGTAAATTAGCGATTGAGGTTTTCTATGCATGCTTGTCTTTCATTACATTTAACTTTTTAAATGAAAAATGTTTGCATGTTCATAGATTCTGGGTTTGAGTTAATTCATTTAAAATATAATATGTAAAAAGGTGACTGAATCTTTTTGTGGAAAAACCAAATCAGACACATTTCTGTGACTTAAAACAATAAAACTTAAGGAGGGGATCTTTAAAATTTTCAGTTGAATACGAGCAAAGCCTTTTTAATGAAGATGAAGATATGAGGGTATGATGGTGCTTACATAAAGGTGTGGCAAAACACTGACAGCACCTTCATGCAGGCAAGCAAGGGCGGGGACCTATACTTGCCGAGCCCTGTCAAAGCAGAATTGCTCTAGGATCGTGGAACGTCACCTCACTGGCGGAACCGGAGCTGGTGCAGGAGGTGGAGCGGTACAAACTAGATATAGTTGACTTACCTCCACGCATAGCACTGGTTCTGGAACCAAACTCCTGGAGAGGGGCTGGACTATCCTTTTCCGGAGTTACCCAGGTTGAGAGGCACTGGGCGGGTGTGAGGATACTCACAAGCTCCAGGGGCTCGTGGGGTCGCCTCTATGCGACTGATAATATCTGAGGGGAGGTCTCTGACAGTTGTTTGTGCTCATGCACCGAACAACAGTTTAGAGTACCCGGTCTGCGGGGGGCGTTCTAGAAAGGACGCCGACTGTGGACTTTATAGTTCTGTAGGGGGACTTCAACGCTCATGTAACAATGGCCAAAGAGAGGAGGTACTCTCTAGGCACGCTCTGCTCCTCTCTTACCGTGCTCCTCTCTTACACGGTAAGAGAGGGGCAAGTCAACCGATCGCTACCTGGTGGTGAGTTATTTCAGATCGCAGGGGAGGCTGCCAGACAAACCTGGAAAACCAAACTTCTGGTGAATTTCTTGTGTATCCTCGTTAAGCTTGGGAAATGGAATCTGAGTGGGCCATGTTCAAAGCCTCCATTGTGGAAGTGGCTGCTAGGAGCGGTGGTCATTGGTGCCTATTGTGGCGGCAACCAAACAACCCGCTGGTGGACAGTGATGGTGAAGGAGGCCGTCAAGCTAAAGAGGGAGGCATTTCGGGCTTGGCTGGCCCAGGGGTCTCTGGGAACAGGCGACAGATCCGGTTGGCCAGAAGGGCTGCAGCAATGATGGTTGCCAAAGCAAAAACCCTAGAAAAAAAGAGTCAGAAAGGGAAAGCAGGGCTTGACACAGGCAGTTTCGTGTGGGGTCAGCAGTGCTGCCAGCCTTGTACCAGACAGTTGTGGTGAAGAGGGATTTAAGTCGGAAGGCTCAGAATTGAAGAATGAGATTGCAGAAGCGGCCAAAATTAGCGTCCTTTGTAGGATGGCTAGGCTCAGTCTCAGAGATAGGGTGAGGAGCTCAGACATCTAGAGGGAGCTCGGAGTAGAGCCGCTGCTCCTTTGCATCAAAAGGGGCCAGCTGAGATGGTTCGGGTATCTGATCAGGATGCCTCCTGGAGGCCTGCCTCCCTTTAGAGATTTTCCAGACACAACTGGTAAGAGGACCTTGGGTAAACCCAGAACAGGCTGGAGGGATTACATATTTTGTCTGGCCTGTGAGCGCATCAGGGTTCCCCAAGAAGAGCTGGAAAGCTGGAGTGACGTCTGGAATACTCTCCTAAACCTGCTGCCCCCGCAACCTGGCCCCGGATATGCGGAGAATGGATGGATTGATGGATGTTTTTAAGGAAATTTCCCAAGTTAATGAGGACTTTAGACTTTAGATGCTGGGAGGCAAGGAGTGGGAACTGGAATGGTTTGTTTACAGGTAATTTATAGGTAAATTGCAAAATATGCCTTACTAACAGGAAAACAAGCATGGCACATTTGTCTATGCCTTCTTCTTTTAAGATGCTGTAAGAGTGCTAACATCAATAAGTATACAAGGTGCTGCAGTTATATGTGTTGGACTATATGGGTGATACTCTACTCCAATCAGGAGCATGCATTCTCCCACTCAGAATTTGCATAAGCCCACCCGGCCAATCTTGTCTGCTATCCTACACCCTCTTCAGTGAGCGGCGAAGGAGTGACAAGGACCCCTTGGTAGAAAGCACGCATGGTGAGGACGCATCTGTGAACACCGTGATGTAAGAGGTCAATCGTTACAGTGTTCTCCCTAAAGGAGAGAATGGTAACAAAGCACAATACATGCTCCTTGGCATCCATGCGGAGGCTGGCAAACCATCTCTGCAGGTGCTGCATGTACAGCAGCCTCAGCGGCACCATTGGAAGCGCAGCCGCACAAACCCCAGCGCCTGAATGCCAGGCAACACTGTAACTGTCACAACACAGTTTGCCAACTACCTGCTGCATGACTGTGCGTCTATGTTCCGATAGAGATCTTGTTCTTCTGATCGTAAACCCCAACTTGGTTAACTGCAAGATCAACTGGGCCATGTGGAACATAGATTATTTTCTGGACTTGGCCATGTTTACGTTTATTATCTGTTTATTGTATTTTAAAAGGGACAATGTACATTAATTACCAACATGTAAATGTGCCAGATTTAGCCACACAGGCTTATTTTCATCTGCAGTCCCTGGAAAGTTGATGCTATTAAAGAAAACATACAAGAGCATATAAGCACAGACCCATAAGCACGTAAGCACAACTAAGCCTTTGCTCTTTCTCTCCGTTGTAAGTGGGGATGACAGACACAGCCTGTTTCTGTAACAGGGCCTGGATCTTTGTTGAGTGGTAATCTATCTCCTACTGGGAGGATAGATTCACTCCTTGACCCGTATAAACGGAGGGACACTGCAGAACTGGCTGTCTCAGTGTCCTGTTCATCCATTCTGTTAATGTGCAGTTGAATTGCCACTCCCCATAAAAATGTGTTAGAGGACAAGCGACCAGCTAAAAACCTTTGATATCCTGTCTCTGCCTTATCCGCCACCATGAATGGAAGGCTGGCCCATTGTTGGCTGACATGGAAAGGGCTGAGCCAGTGATGAGGTCCGTAAATGCATTGCCTGCTAGTCTGAAAATAAGCGGACATTGTGCCACTGTGTTTAAGCCCACTCGCCTCCCATATGAAGATTGGTTAAATAGTCAGGCATACCACTGTTAACCCTGGTAGTGATATATTTGAGTGAATGGACACAGCACTCTCTTTTTGGGGAGCGATTTGTAGAAATGTAATAGCAGCGGACACAACGGGGAATAGATATGCTCTTCAAAACCGTGGGGAGGACACATTTTCAACAACATAATTTCCAACATCAATTTATGACAACATCAACAGGAATGAGGGAAGAGGCTGAACACATTGTCATTACGTTATGGTGGGGCCTGAGGAACACAACCCTCACCATTGCATTTCTACACTGTCGAGCCTTATACTTCTGCCCAGCCACGTCCTCTACCTCTTTCTTGAGGATCGAGAAGCAATCAAAAGCAAGATGGGATATATAATTTCACCGACGTATTCTGGGTCTGGTGCAGGGTCTACTACCAGTTGGATGTACCAATATAACCGTACCAAGATAATAAACATATTTCCTTCACCAGAGGACAATTAATTAACTACCTAACTATGGAGAATTGTCCAGGAAACAGCCTAGTGAGATGCCTGAATCGCGTCAACAAGCTCCTTTCAGCATGAAGGAGAGGACGTCCCTCCAGATATCTGAGCTGCTCATTCATAGTTCAAGATTCATTTATTGTCATTGCACAACACAAGGTTGCCCAACGAATTGCAGTTGTAGTCCCTTTATGCTACCTACCCAAGAAAAAAGAAGTAGTGCAGTCCTGTTGTGCATTTTTTTAATCTGAGGAATGTAAATAGCAGCAACAATAACATTTTCTCTGGGCAGAAAAAATAGCCAACATCTGAACATAAATAATTCGACATCAGGAAAGATTGTCCAACAACTTTGACTATGTTTGACCACCAGGCGTCACCAATGCAAACATAGAGTCCCTTTCACTTTGTTTCACTGGAGTTTCAATGGTCTGTTGGTGCAGACCATTGTACACTGGTCAATTGCAACTGTGTGATCCGGGAGGCCACGACTGAGCCAGGTCACCGCAAGATGTGGACACAACAGTCTCCAACCTCCCATTGCTGGGCCAGTCCAAGTCCTATTTAATCTATTCCACTTTCCTGAAACCGGACATCAGCCAGAAGCAGGCCAAACAAACAGAAACAAAGGAGAACAAATTTAACCACAAATATAGTGAAGTTTATGGGAGCTACTGGCAGTTGCATCTGCAAGTGCCGCTGTCACTTGTCTCTAGGTTTTGCTTTATAATGTGTGTAACAGTAAATAGAGACCAACCCGTCTTTACAGGAACAGTGTTGTTCCTTAATTGCATTGTCTTATGTCTCGATCACCAGCTGATGTGGTGGTTCACTTTTGATATATGATTATTTAACCTGTTTTCGCTGCTGAATCAGTTTGACATCCTGAATATATCCTTCAAACGTATGTTGTAGACCTTCCTGTCTAATTCTCTCTGAAATCGCTTTTATGTTTTTCCAAAAGCATTGATAGTATTTAGTCAGGGAGTGCTAGCTCTGACGGTTTGACGGAATAGCAGTAGGGGACGGACTAAGTGAAGGGTCATTTGACAGCTTCACTTCCAGGCACAACTTCCACTTCACCGTGACAGTCGGCATTACTGCTGCACCAGTGGGCCTGTCAATCTCAAGTTATATCTTACCTCACTTCCGATGTAAGACTAATGGGTAATTGAACACAAAATTCCAGAAACCACATTGAGTAAACAACAGAGAAGCTAATTATACTGGTATCTGAGCTCCTCTGAAGTCAAGTTACTGAAGAGTTTTGGAGAAGTATTAATTTGAATATCCCTCCAATGTCACAAGAAACTGTAAAACACAGATCAATCCATACAGTATGTCATTATCTAAAAGATCTAGCAGGGTTCGTTAAAAAATCCAATGTATGTGTTTAGAGTATACTTGACTGTTAGCATATAAAACACAAAGCCCTATTACTGTACAGTTTTCAAGAAAATTAAGGTAAAGTCACCTATAATATAAAATACCATGGATATAAATTTCTTTGAGCCTTGAATGACCAGTGAATAATAGTTTTATTTCTGAATTTTCAACCTATAAAATAATAAAAGATTGAGGAGATTTTATATGGTCATTGATATGGTTATGGTCAGGGTTATTTTTAACAGAATGCCATTGAGTTCAGTCAACCTCTTAGTTCTTTCTGTGCCTGGTGCAAGACCGGATGATTCAGTACTGTCTGCCAGACGTTTTTGTCTGGGATAATTAAGGGTCTCTGGTGATCCTTTTGGGCTTCTTCCTGCATCACTGGGTGTAGATGTCCTTCATGTATGAAAGCTCTGTCCAGGTGATATGCTGTGCAGTTTTCACCACCCTATGTAAAGCCTTATGGTTGAGGGCAGTGTCATCAGGACACTTTTATTGGTGCACTTGTAGAAGTATCTTGAGGTCCATGTGAAACTTCCTCAGCGTTAAAATTCCCTGTCAGGGTGGAGGACATTGTGGTACCTATCTGCACAGCCTGGGGACTGCCCTTCAGGAAGTTAGGGATCTAGTTACACAGGGAGCTGTTGAGTCCCAGGTCCTAGAAGGTCCAGGGAGTCAGAAAGAGAGAAGGTGATGAAGGTTGACTAACAGCTCAAAGCACTTCATGATGGTGGAGGTAAGTGCTACTGGGCGGTGGTAATTCAGGATGAGGGCTTTAGTCGTTTTGGGGACAGAAGGAAATGGTGGAGTTTTTGAGACATGGGGGAACTGTAGATTGGTGCAGTGAGTAGTTCAAAATGTCTGTGAAGACATCTGCCAGTTGATCTAAACACACCAGCTCAGCCAGGGATGCCATCAGGGGCAAGGAAGGGTGTGTTACGACCGTGCTTGGGACAGCTGATGTGTTAGTAATATCTTGGCAGGACATTCCTCAGCTTGCCGTTGAGGTCTCAGTCCTGAAAATAAGTCCAAACCTGCTTGTCCATGGCTTGGTTGGAACCCCCCCCCCAAGAGATAACAAATACAGCATCCGATCATAAAGTGTTCTAGATTAGGAGAACAGTGAGAAAATGATCTCCACATCTGAGCACCACTGGTTGTTGATCTTTATTGTCTATTGGTTGAGATGCCATGCAAACATTCTTGATTAACACATATTTAGCTACAAATTCATGATTTTGAGTTTTCTGTACCTTTAAGATACTATCTGCTCTATTTGGCTACATGATGAGATTAGAGTAGGTGGACAGAGCAACCTCTAGCATATGGTATAGAGTTTATATCAGATGTACGCCACATGGGTTACTGTGATTCACAGACAAGATGGTGTCATGTGTATACCCTGTAGACTCTAGAACCATCATCAAAGACATATAAGGCAAGAAATAACATGAATCAACTGTCATTCTGATCAGAAGACAATAATTGTATTATACATATTCAAATGTACATGGCAGATTTGTTGCATTTATCATTTTATGTTACCTATAACAACCTTACTCTAGCTTTAAATTAAAGTGGCAATCTCAAAAAATTTAATTTACATAAATGCAGTGGTAGGCTGTCTCTGCTGGCCTAAACAAAATCACAAAATTATAGCTATTTTATAATTAAACTATTTTTCACTTTTTTTTCCCCATTAGCTTATTTTCTCATTGCACAGCTACTGTCTTCCTATATTGCTCTGCTTCCAGCCTGCAGCGCTTCTTCCAGTGCAGCTTGTTTTAAGGAGAGCTTTTATCCAATCAGATTTCACCTCTATGTCTCTCGGTAAGAGAGAGGCCCGAGGCCCTCTAGGTAGACTTTACAGATTAAAGTAAATGGGGACGATATTGTTGATTGTCATAGTCTTCAACCAATCAGATCTTTAGTTTGACATGTTGGGCGTATTCTTTGACGTGCCAGAGCTACCGAGGTAGTCTACAAGTACGTCAGCATTAACGTGCGGCTCAGTAATAACGTGCGCCGGAATTGGTCAGTTGGCTAGTGTGACTGTTGTGACGCTGAAGCTAGCTAGCAGAACTTAGTATTAGTAGTAAGAGTTCAAGTTGAAAGATATGTAAGAAGTTATGACATTGACATGACATTTTTAACGTTTTGCTTGGTGTATCTTTGTTTTTTTAACACTCAATGGCTGAAGGAGGAGAAACCGATTTGGTGGCGGAGTTACTGGCAACGCCTTTCTCGAGAAGGACATTTCAGCAAAAAATGGACATCGTAAGAAATGGTCGGCCAACCCCGCAGATAGCAGCCCTGACCCAGCTAGGAAAAGGATTTGTACGAACGGTATTCCTGTGTAACAGCGTCGGAGAAGCATTGCACATTTTATGGCTGGGAATGCGTTTAATTTGCAACTGAGCGTCTTGGTGTTTGGAGCTGTTTGGAGCTACGCTACGCTAACATGAGGTGGTTAACCAAGGCAGCAACACGACACCATAGCACGGCAGGACACTTACAATCTACTCTTGTAAGTGTGTAACCGATGTACTGTACAACCGCTAGTGCTGGGCGGTATACCGGTTCATCCGTCAGAGTGGTAACTTAACAGGGCAAAACACCACAACACCACAGTTTGTGACAAATAAACAATTTGTAACACTAATAATTGTACATTTATAAAATTACCCCGCCGAACGGCATGCTGGGTACAGCTCGCTAGCCCGGTAGCACAACAGTCTGTTAACAGCTGGGAGAGGCTCCGTCGCTACAGTAACATTACATTAAAGAACAGAAAGGAGCGATGCAGGATGAACAAAGAGAGACCGGAAATGCACCAATAGAGTCTGTGCCCAAGAGAGGAGCTGTGTCTGCTGTTTGGAAGTGTTTTGGTTTTAAAAAATCCGACATCCAAATGACTATATATTGCAAAGTCTGTCGAGCCACTGTTGTTACCGCTGGTGGTAACACGAGCAACTTACTCCATCACCTCAGCTGAAAACATGAGTTGGAATACCAAGAGTCCGTCAACCAGTAACGTTAGCGCGAGTGAAGCAGTGAAGCCAAAGGGTCAGACATCACTTGAAGAGGCATTTGCTCGAGGCACTGCATATGACAAGAAAAGCAAGCGGTGGAGCGACATTACGAACGCAATAACGATCCAGCTATGCAAGGTACGTCTTACCGGGGCAACAATACTTCAGCCAAACTGCTATCCCAACATTATAGGAACAAACGAGCACACCCTATAGTAAGCAAAGCCTTTATACATGATGACATCAACATGTTTTTATATTCTATGTACTTCTGACAGTAGAGTAAGCCACTATAAACCTATATAAAAACCCAGTCAAGGAAAAAAACAAAATACCATGAAACCGCAACAATCTTAAAAAATACCGTGATACACATTTTTGGTCATACCGCCCAGCACTAACAACCGCGTCATTAAACTCTTCATTAACAAAGAAAGGAGGATGGACTTTGTCTTTAAGTGAACAGCAGCTTTGGTAAGTGAAGTGCTTTTGTATTTTTACCTCTGCAGTAGCGTTACTACTGTGTTAATTTGTCTATCGTGTCGTTTTCATGATATGGTTGATATTGTCCCCTCTGATGTGAATAATATTTGAATGGTGCTCTTCAGTGTGCGGTGGAATACGTGTTTTAGCGCTGCAGAGTTGCTGGATTGATTTGTCATGCTTTGTTGTCATATACGTAAATATATGTGACTGGTTCTTGTGAGTTCATTCTTGTCATTGTGTTAATTACATTGATTTTGCCTATATGCACTGTCCGTTAGTGACGAAGCATCCCGCCATATGCGTATTCATGTATCTGTTTTCTTTTACAAAGCAAGCATGATGGTATGATGGTCTGGAGAAATGGGGATTGTGTGGCGATTGCTTTAGCCCTGTTTGAATCAGTAGGGAACAGCTAAACGCTGCCGGGAGTGTGTTTAGCGTGTTTGCTGCTGTTGTTTTCCTGCTAAGCTAGTTTAGCATAGTGTGCCTCCCAGAACACATGCGCCTCACCAGAGTACAATGTTGTGGTTCCGGGATGGGCATGTTGCCAGGTTGAGCGCAGTCCTCCGAAAACATTATATTTCCCACAATTTAAGCTTCTGCATTTTCCAAATGCACTAGTATTATTCAAACGTATTGTTCGGTTCGTAAGCCTCGTACTGAACGGTTTAATACGAATATGTGTATTGTTACACCCCTAGAAACAAATAATAACCGTAGCTGTGGCGTCATAATGAGGTTATTAGGAGGTGGTTCAACTGTAGTAGGACAGGCCCAGGTATAAAATGCACGGCCCACCACTGCATAAATGTCTGCTAGGTCACTGTCTATCGCTGAAGGAGGTAAAACAATGGTAATTGAGACTATGGCCAACTGATAAAAGTATTGCAATATTTATATATTTAACTGGGTCACTGTGGTGACATTCCCAGTTCGTAATACTGGAACTGAAAAATAGGATGTTAGTATGAAAAACTCCAGATTGCTAACTCTAAGCACAATTCCTTTGTTTAAACTCAAATACAAATTCCAAATCAAACAGGACTGAAATCTAGTATTGCCACTTTAATGCCAGAAGAGTCACAATATAGCAAGAAAGATAAGATAAATCTATTGGTTGAATAAGAGAAAGTCCACCAGTGGACAATGAAAAATCAGTTTAAATGTTTCATTAGTATCACAGTGAAAAGTACAGGCAGATTCAGAATTATCCCAAAATCCTGAATCATACAGATGTGCACATATCCATAAATGGTATATTTACTGAACATGCACAATATTCTATGGATATACTTAGTTAAATAGCGGTGTTTTTACAAGTAGTAAAGACAGATTGAAGCTTGTATTATGTTAATCCCACCAACACTTCAAAGGGTAAACATTGTACTTTCCCAGAGTTCATTTACATCCAGTCATACTTTGTCAAAATGAGCAAATTGTAAACGATTCCTGTCATCATTTGAAAGGTGCTGAGCATCGTGTATATAGTGGAAAACCTAGGAATTATACTGCAGAATACATGATATATGGTCAGGATTTTTTAGAAGATGGTTTAGTGATGCAAATAAAGTAAAGCCAACCCATTGCTAAAAAGTGAAACTTTTACAATAATAATACATCTTTTGAACAAAACCTGAAACATTTCTCAGGCAAGTAAAGAAATGTGGTTCTGACCCTTAAAATTGTGGAAGTCACACATCAATAAAATGATCAGGTGTAAAAGAGAGATAGAATTCAAGATGGCATGGTCCACTAAGATAGGTAGTGTCATCTTAGTGGACCATGCTGAGTGCATTAAAATACAGTACTTGCAGAATAACAAATGGATCACAACAAAACGTCACCAAATGCACCGTAACCCTGTATTTAATCAGGCTGGGCAAAGATTTGAATCTTTCATCGTCCACTGTTGGACACACACACAGACCACATTTAAAGCTGAATATGCAACTTTTCACACTGTATGACGATTGCAATAAAGCTACTATTAGCAGAATGACAATTGCAGTACTCCGCAACATCTGTCATGTGACCCCAGAAAAGGTACTTGTCAAATTTGCCAATGCCTGAAACAATAGTGAAGGGGAGTCGGTGAAAGCCTTTATTTCATATTCGAATAAACTGGGTATTACTGTACATTTTATGAGACCAGGGCCTGTACAGTAACCCAAGTCTTGATGCTGAAACCAAAACAATATTTTTTCGAAACTTTACTTTTATATGAACATGGGGGGGGGGGGGGCTTCTATTGCTATACAAATAAAATAAAATGATTATTTCTACACTATTTACTTTTCTGTACTTTCTTATGTTCAATGAAAAAACAAGCAACAACAAAGAACAAACATTGGCTTACAAGAGTTCTTCAAAATAATCACTGCAGGCTCTGAATGAGAATTAAACATTCAATGAATAGAGGAGAGGACAGCAACAACTCCATGTTCACAGATCACATGGCTACTGTGCTAACCAATCATTCTGGTACTGATACACCTCCTCTCTGATAGTATCTGGAATTGGCTGTATTTATCCATCTCTATGGTAGACTATCACATGTCACACATGCCCTTTTTGATAATTGTTTAAAACAGAGCCTGTGAATTGGTAGTATGGAGTTTCATATCACATTTGTGTTGTCTTGCATTAAATATTGTCAGCAAGTTCAAATGTTGTGCTGCATAGGGCACAAGAGATCAGGGCACACTAACAGGATGTGCTGGTAACAACTGGAAGTAAAGCTTATGCTTCATTATTATCCTAAAACATTAAGCTGTAGGCTACATAAAGATGAAGGTTTTGACTAACAGCTCAAAGCACTTCATGATGGTGGAGGTAAGTGCTACTGGGCGGTGGTAATTCAGGCTGAGGGCTTTAGTTTTTTTGGGGACAGAAGGAAATGGTGGACTTTTTGTGACATGGGGGAACTGTAGATTGGTGCAGTGAGTAGATGAAAATGTCTGTGAAGACATCTGTCAGTTGATCTAAACACACCAGCTCGGCCAGGGATGCCATCAGGGGCAAGGAAGGGTGTGTTACGACCGCGCTTGGGACAGCTGAACATTAAGCTGTCGGCTACATAAAGCTGATAACACATGGAATCAAGAAGTGTTATACTTTACTTACCGTGGTTATTGTGTTGATGATACGTGTTTATGATTTTGTTACAGTAAATAGAACAAAAATCGACCAGCTCATCCCTAGGATGAATCAAAATAGTAGCAGAAATAAAACATGTCCTGATGGAGGGATTAAAAGTACTTCTATCACTCTTTAAAACAATCTTTAATACAAACAGACGGAAACATTTGTTTATTTATAAAGCAAACTGCATCAGAAAGTCTAAAAAAAAGGTGGCGACCAGGCCAACAGGCACTGAGACTACTGTCTGAAAACTCTGGTGCATGAATGATTCTGCTCTGTGTCTTCAATATTCTTTGGCATTAGGGCAGCAGTTCGGCATGTACAGGAAGTGTTGACGGCAGCGAACCTATATTTGAGAGCTGGATCAGCAGCGGCTGAGTTGAGTCAGGCCTGTGCAGTATACGGGCTCCGAGTGCTGAACCGTATGTGCAGAGTGTACAGCATGTCAGTCACCACCTGCACTGCTTCAGTTTGTCAGAAAGTACTCGCTTGGGTTTGTAACACTGTTTAAGGCTGTAATGCTTCCATGTTGATGACTGGCAGTTAGTTGATAAAAGTAGAGAGCGAGAATATGGCTATTTCCTAGAGGTAGTTTGTGCCAGTGTAGACCCAGTGAGAATCAAAGTTGCAAAAGAATCGTTTGTTCATTTTTTGCCAAAATTAGAATCAAAATTAAAACCATAAAGCCAGCAAGAAAGTGATTGTCAAGTCGTTATTCTACTGCTATTGTTGCACCTCCATCTCACTGCCTCTTGTCACTATGCATCAAGACATTCATGTCAGTGTCAAACATTCTTCTGGCTTTTAAGACAAAGATCTAGCTCCAGGATGTCTTTTTGGTCAACAATAATGATTGGCATTTTGTGAGGTTACGGTTACACTGGTTACACTGGTTACACTGGTTACACTGGTCACTTTTATTATGTTATTAAGGAGTGTTCACACAGAACATCTTGCACATTTTAGACAGAAAGTGCATTTAAAGTAACCCGGAGGCGCTAAGTGGACAATGTGTCAATTATCCTGGGTCTTTCAGAATCTACATCATGAACATACAGAGATGAAAGGAAAAACAAGAAGGAGTTCCTGATGAGTTCTGTGTTTAGCCTAATTCTGAGCAAGCTACAGCCATACCTGGACCATCGCTACGTCGCTGTTTAGGGTGAATAAACACAAACGGCACAAATTGTCCAGCGGTCCACTTTGTGTGAATAACGCAAAGGTGACCACTGTTCCCTTGAAGAACAGTCCTGTCAATACTGTATGCAAATCTGCATGCCAAAGATCACCAAAGTTGAGCTCCGCAGGGATTTACTTGGGATCCGCTGATAACCATAATTTCATTTTAATGAATGAAGAGTCCGAAATTGTGTTGTCCATGATGAGTCACGAGTCTTTGGGCAGGATTTAAAAAGCCTATAGTCTGTCTAACAGAGAAAAGTTGCATATTGTAGCTAAGCATACAGAAAACACCTTCAGCAGTCATGCAACCAACAATTCTCCTGGCTCACAACATCTCCTGAATTTGTCAGAATTACAATTGTTCTGTTACAATTGTGCTGAACTCCCAAAATCAGTAACCTTCAAAGATTGAGATAGCTCAGTAATTAAGAAACTACAGTCAGCAACACAAATGTCCCTCATGTCCACTGTTCTTATCTTCTGGAAGACAACAAAAAGAATGACTCTGCCTGGATCTATAGCTTTATCACGTTCTGACATTGTTGTTTTATCCTCCGAGCATTACATCAAAAAGTCAGAATCAATATTTAATCCTCTACATGTTACTGTAAAAAGTATAAAAATGCTGTGATGCATTCCTGAGTTATTCCTTTTCTTCACTAATGATTCTTAACTTACACTTGGCCTGATTGTCTGCCGGTACTTGGTCCATCATTAACACGGGGTTAAAGCATGTCAGTCATAACAGCACTCTGCTTAACTGCACACAGTCTGAGAGCTTTGGACAACTGTCTGACTGTTGATGTTTATTGACTTTTGCCACATAGCTGAATGTTGTTCTGGGGCTGCAAATGTCCAAAGTGAGTATACTATTTTCTTAAATTGAACATGCAACATACTACATTGCTGTAGTAGTACAGCTACTGCAAATCTACTCGACAGCAGAGATACTAACTCTTAAGGAGAAAATATGTAAAAGACAAGCACAAAATGAAAGTTATTAGTAACAACTACCTTTCCTTTTCCTGCAGGGTGGAAACATGAAGGATGTATGATCATGTTTCATATACGAGAACACAGAAAAAATGCTCTGTTACTGACATCTTTAAGCGAGACAATGTAACTTTTGACGTTAGAAATATCACTTTGTTCTCTTGCAAATAAAAGGTCTTATTTCACTTCACTTATTGCTGTTACAGTTTTACTTGCTTTTGTATGACCAGTAACTTATTGTGGCTAATGTTGGCTAACATTAATAAAACACAGGTAGATACTGCTGTAATTTAAACATTCCAACCCTGTTAGAATGTTCCCATACGACTAAACTACATTCTCAATTACGCTTTGATTCAAGACAACGTATAACGTCATTGATTGTTAGTGGTATTCCTGTTGACTATTGTAGTATTAGTAGTGGTGACTACCACCACTTCCTACTGGCATTAACTGATTATCATTAGCATATGTAGAGGGTAAGATTTCCCGTGCCACTATCTGTAACTTTCTCCACTGTTCCCTCACCTCCAGCACACCGACAGGAGACCGGTGTAGCTATTACAGAAAGATAAAGGAGTATGGGCAGCGCTCTGATGTGTATATATAAATAAACGTATGTATAACAGTTTTGTGGATTGCTAAAGAGGTAAGGAAATATAATAAAGCCTTTGTGGGTGGAAATGGATGAACCAGGTTGAAGAGTAACTGCCCGTCAGGGACCCTCCAGTAAAGTGATCACGACCGCACCAAGGCAGGGATCATTTCATTGATCAATGCTAAATCTGCCATTGTATTGGTTGTGGAATTTTGACCGGCGTAGCTCCATAGATGCAACAAAAACAAATGTAATGTGGGCGGAAAAAATGATGATGCACTTTAGTTGCATGGGAAAGTAATGTTAGGAGAAAGGGCTGGACATTGACACAAGTGATTTTACTGACTTCTATGTATTATGTATCTTTAGTATTTTAGCATTGTCTTCTTATCATCTTATTGGCCTTTTGCTAAAAGCCTCGCCAAAATGGTAATAGTCCAACTGTAGCTAAGCAACCATAACTAGGCATGGCAGGTCTGTTAACCTTCTCCACATGATCAAGCAACACGCTCTCACTCCCAACTCGTCAAATTGCGACGCTTGGTCAGTGGTCCTACTCTTCAAACTATGAGGCTTTAGATCCCCCTCTAGCGTCAGTTTTGGATGTAGCAGGGACGGTGTGAGTTTTCACTCGTTACAGTCATAGTGTCTTTTCAA
This sequence comes from Anarrhichthys ocellatus, assembly GCF_004355925.1. Lineage (NCBI taxonomy): Eukaryota > Metazoa > Chordata > Actinopteri > Perciformes > Anarhichadidae > Anarrhichthys > Anarrhichthys ocellatus. Next base: position 2,051,248 of record NW_022280087.1, on the reverse strand, counting down.
AATATACTTCTGTATTTAGTGACGAAAAACCCTCTTCACAACCGGAACAATCCATGTGAGAGCTGGTTCCGGATGCAATGGTATCTCTCTGTCTCCGTCCTGCTGTTTATTGGATTTAAGAAGTTTACACTCCAGTGACCCCATCAAAGCTTGTTACCCAAGATTGTGTTTCATATGGTTAGTCCTCATTCCCAGATACTCTGGATGTATTCAGTACATGAACAAATTAATCTCTATTAACAAAGTAGTGCTCCCCTCACAGGTGACTATTGAAGGTACGTTTCTACTTTGTTAAAAGCTCACTAAAAGACTGTGAAAGCTATGTACTATTTAACTAAAGGTAGTCAGAATCAGTGCAAAGTGTTGCAGCGGTATGAGCAGTAATGCATACCGAGGTGCATTTGGACAGACCACTTAGCCTTGTTTATGCTCTTGCTTGGCGTCGTAGCACGATCTTCCACATACGGCGCGCAAGCTCCAAGCATCAACGGAGGTGTTTATACTCTGAGCTGTGCGCTGCATTCTCCAAAATGCCAGAGGGCATACAAACAAAATGAACTGAGAAAAACAAGTGTGTAACCCAGAGATATGCCCATAGACTGTAGATGTAACTGTCAAAAGCCATAAACCAACCTACACAATGCTAAGGAGGGATTGAAATTATCTGTAAACTCATATCTCATATTCATAACTTGCTGTATTGCCTTAGCAATACTTTACTTTTATTCTTTACAAGCCCTGTAAAGAATAAAAGTAAAGTATTGCATGCATTAAAAAGAAACAAAGGCTGAATATCCTGTGTAGATTTTGCTGCAAAATATTTACTCAAATGAAGATTTTTAAGACCTCCTGTTTCTAAAGCATTTAAAAATGAATTGGTCTTTGTATAAGTTCTCGACACGTAAACTATTATCTGAACTATTTCTGACAGTCGCGCTGAATTAGAAAAATTCAGAGGTGCACGACCAAGCGCCACGATCACTTACGAAGCCTACAGGCGGCATTTTCTGGCGTGTGCTTCACTACGCCGAGTATAAACTTTAGTTTAGGAAAAAAGTGAACAAACTATACGGTCAGTCACTACGAATTTTTAAACCGACCTGAACAAAACGAGTCAAACCAGCCAAGTGATTCATAATTTCCACCTCCAAAAGCCTTTCCTCTTGTAACATAAATCAAACCTCTGTTGCTTGTCCAATACCTTCTTCTCTAGCAAGCATCTGAACAGGGTTATGTTGGAGCAACTTTGTTTATTTGAACCTATCATGCTGTACGGAATTGCTATGGCAACTAGCTATCCCATAACAGCAAGGAAAGTCATTTGTCTTTTACATGGTCATTAAGTTCAATGACTGGTTACGACACTGACTTTTTGCCTGGGTTGTGTAGCTTTAGCCTCAGGATTATAGCATGATAAGTATTGTGTATGTTGGTATTCTTGGTCAAATAGAAGTCAGCAGTAGACTCAATCCTAACCACCTCGGGTAAAGTTAATTAGTAGGCTAGCTGTGTGGGAGAGTTATTTCAGTCAATCAATGGTTTTGGTTAAAATGGACTATTTTGCAAGTCGTAATGGACCCGCTGTCTCAAAAATGACCACAAATTGTCACTGATAAATCTGCCACCATTATCAATGTAGAAAGCTTGATAGGCTTAGCAACAGTAACTAAGCTGGGACGGAGCTTAGCAAGGGCCAATTGCCACTTGTAGCCACAGTTCAGCAAAAGGTACATGGGCTCGCTTTAAAGACAAACATTTCTTGGGAGTCTTGCCATTTTAAGCTTAACTGAGGAGCATGGGAAGTATAGAACACATGGAGGGACAAAACAGTACATGAATGAAGCACCTTGCAGGATTAAATGTTGAGGGATCTCCATATTTATGTCTTTTTAAATGAAGGCTAGCCACAGCATGGTCAGGGCCATCACCAGCAGCCCTGACAGAAAGAAAGACATCCGGGAATGCTTGAGCCTGGCTGGGTTTAGCTCACTTGGGTTAACCAAGCTCCTCCCCTCATCTGGCACATTGATAGCCACCTTTAGTGCGTGACCATGAGCTTGTTCTTCATCCTCTTCCTCCTCATCATCAACCCAACCAACCTCACTGTCCTCATAGTCTTCCAGCAGGCAGCCATGTCTGTACGCCGGTGGTCCCACTGGCGCTGGGGACAAACTACATGCTCTTACCTTGTGTCCAAACAGAGTCTGCCTCCCTCGCTGTGCTCAGCAGCGGCAGACCAAGAGAGACAGATAACAATGAACAGACAAGTGGGATATGGTCAACTGACAGAAGGATGAGGGCATGGAGGAAGAGGATGTTGTAGGGAAGGTACATGAAAGGGAGGCTCTGGGGGGTATGTAGCATAGAGGGAACATGGTTTTGCAAGATGTCCCACAACCTCAAAATTAAATTGTTTGTGGTGTTTATCACGGCCAGGTCGTGCCTCTTGTGTTTCCCTCTACCCCTGTGTCCCTTGTATTTCCTCAGTCTGTCTCTGTGTGTGGTGTGGGCGTGGCTCCTACCTTTTCTCCTCCCGGCTCCCTCTTGATTACGGCTCATTAACATCACCTGTCCAGTCTGCCCAACTGCCATCTTATCAACTCAGCAGTATATCTACCCCGGCTTTCCATCCACTCATCATCAGATCCTTGTTGCAACCACAGTGGTAGTTTAGTCATTCTGGGCCGCTCAGTGTATTCTGAGTTCATTCCTACTATTATCCCTTGCCTGTATTTACCTGTTCTCCCTGTGCCTCCAGGATCATCTCCTCCGGTTTACCAGCCTGTCTCACCAGCTCCTCCCACAACTGCCACGCTCACCCTTCACTTTGCCTGTTCTGCTTAATCACCCACCATCGCCCTCTTACCCTCAGTCTCCGCTGCTCCATATGACCCCTGACATTATCACCACCTAATATCCCTGAAAATACCTCGTCACGTAAATCTACTTCCCTAGTCTATCTGCATTTGGGTCTATAACTAAAATCCGCGACAGTGTTGTCTGACAGAAAAACATGAACAGACAAGTTTGGGAAGCCTTAATCTAAGTAAGATCAAACTCAAATGCTTATTTCCAACCTGTCTGGTCATCCGACAGCTTGTATTTCTTGACTTGTTAAAGCCAAAATACACCACCGCCGAACAGCGTGTCAAAACAGCTACTGCTATTATTTTCTATGTATGACCCCCCCACACCACCCTGCGGCATTAATAATGCCGCTGGCTTGTTTCCAGCCTCACCAGCCCTGAAAAAACCCACTTGTTCCCTGCTTGTAGATCCAGGCTGCCGTAGAAGCTTTGGAATAAGATGGTTATCATAGTTTAAGTTTAGGCTATATGTCGGAAAACAAATAGTGAAATTGGTATATGGTAGCCCACCAAGTATGTTGGTTGATCTGCTGCTTTCAAAACATGATCTTACTGCTCAGATTATACATTTATACATTTGTAGAATAGGTAACTCACCCATGCCATTTTATTGTCTTTTTGACTGTTATTAATAAAGTTAAATACCATGCGTTTGGCATGGTATTTCCTGCGCTGAGTATGGTCTTCTGTTGACAAGCTGCAGCACAGCACGATGGTGCTAAGGCGGCAGTGTGTTTTCAGCTTTAGACTTCATTTTAGTGATGTTGCCCTTTTCGTAGGTCTCACCATTTCACTTGTTGAGTTAGTAATTGTAAGAAACTGAACTTATCCTTTTAAGTTTCTACGACTACAGGCCCAGATAACTCTGGCTATAGGTTTTTTTTTTACATGCAGCAGGTTGTTTTCAAACCTCACCTTTATGCATTTTCGTTGTAGTATCTCTGCTCTTGTTGGATGGTATCACTAAAGAAGAAAATCGCCTTTTCTTGACTCTTTTGCAAAAAGATTACCATAACACATAAGAGAAATGATCCTGTGAGCTGGAGTGTTTTAGCAGAGATATTCTGTTACTAGCCAGTTAGGTAGCCAACGGTTAGTTATAGCTGGTTGCTGTATATGAATTGTGTTTAGTCGTCAACAGTTAGATTGTTAGCTGTGTTACAATGATGCCATCCAATTTGCCTGAAGGATGCATTTTCTAGAATTGGAAAATTTGAATGCATTCAACAGCTTCAAGGCACTGCAATGTACAGGCAATACAGATTCAAGCAAAGTTGCAGTGGCTACAGGTGGTTCCATTTGATATTTTGCATCATCACATGGCACTGAGTTGGCATACCGTGAACATCAAATGCATATTGAAGAACCTTTTGCAGGGTTCTCATTTTGATTTTTGAGTCAGCCAAAGAACATTTAAAGGCCTCCTGAAGGTGGCTTTTTTAAACAAACTCACAGTTAAAGTTAATTAGGTAGCTCACTAGAGCTGATAACTAGTAACATCTAATACCTATACTTGTCTTTTCCGGCGGCAAAATCTATAGTCATGACTAAAAATGAGAAACCTACTTTGGCCTACCTCTGTGTGAAATCAAGAACGCAACTGCTAGAAGTGGCGAATCTGCATGTTATCTTTGTAAACGGCGTACAAGCAGCGCTAGAATGGAGAGCTTGACAGAGGTAGCAACAGTAACTAAGGGGAGTGGGGCTTAGTGAAGCATGGATTACTATTGGTATTTTAAGAATTTATTCATAATATTTCTACTGTTAATAAGCAAGAGAATATTTGCAGATGGAGGACTATTAACTGATGTATTATTGGCAACATAGCTGAAAACACAGGATATCAAATGTTCATTAAACATTCAAACCCAATCAGTAGTTACTCTGACAGGATTCCATAGTTTGTAAAAAGATGACAGAAGGGCTCTAATCAGGCTGCACCTTTAACAGAGCAGCAGCGTCACAAGGGGAAGGAAGGAAGGAAGGAAGGAAGGAAGGAAGGAGGGGAAGAGAGCGCACTGAGGGTTAATACATAAATCTGCTCAATGATGGGAATAGGAAAGGCTCTCCCTGCCAGCTAAATAGCTAAATTGCTAAATAGCTAGTGCATGGCATTTTGGCAATGCAAAGTCTTAAATGGCAAAAGGAAGGAAGAAACACAGAAAAACCTTTAGAATGCACCAACAGGCTGTCAATTATCTTGGCATCTCAGATGACAGGAACTCTGGAAGCGCTTGCCATGAAACACGTTTCAATTAAGGTAATTGTGCACTGCTCACAATAGGGGTGATGTGGTACTGCACACAAGGCAAGATCTGTGTTTAGCCCTGTAAGAATCTAACAGCTTAGGGAAAATCTGGAAGAAACCGGTGGATGATGATGCAATGGAGACTCTTTCTATTCTTCCATTTTATGTCATCCTAATTCCTAGCGTGCAGCAATAATGTAAAATTACTAAAATGATGCCTTAGGCTTTCAGCAAAAAATTGCTGTTATGGCTGGATTCTTGAGTATCTAAAATGAATATGTGATTATTGTGCAGGACCTCATGTCTGGAATAGAAACTGTGCCTTTAAGTTGTGGGTAGAGGACAGCCGAGAGCCAGAGGGAAACACCAGCAGATCAGAGGTCTGAGATCCACTCTGACCTTCAGTGTCATTGTCTGAACACGCAGGAGGGTTGTGGGGAAGAGGATGGAGTTGGTGGGGATTTGACTGGAGAAACCGGCCCAGACTTTAACGGGGAAGGGAAAGAAGATGAGGACAGGGGTGGCAGAGGTACAAGACAGAGACACAGAATAACACATAAAGACATCCAGGGATGGATAGATAGAGGGAGGATTGGAGGGTGAGACAGATGAGGAGGAGGAGGGGAGGAGGAGGGTCAGTTCTCTGGCCACTAATCATTGTTTTTTAGCTTTAGTTTTCTTGTGTTCTTTTGCTCATCAGTATTTCACTGATCATGTCATGCAAATACATAGCATGATTAATCCAGCCATTGGCAGATCAAGCAAGATGACAAAGCTTGCAGCAGCCATTCATAGAGCGAAGGTGGCGATGTTAGGGTCAAAGGGGATGGGATCCAGGACACAAGGTGCCAGTATGCTTCAAACAAAGTGGTTGTCAGATGGTTGAACAGTGCTAAAACACCTTTCTGATGCTGTCTTTGTGCATCCAAACTGACAATCCGCTCACTTCACAAAGTGAATCAGTAATCAATTTTGAATTCATTACAAGCTCTTTTTTCAATTCTCACACAACTATTTCCGTCACTTTTCATGTAAACAGCCGAGTACAACACAAACGTCCCAAAGTGTCCCCATTTGTACGTTTCATCACATCTTGTCCCTCTCTGTGCCTGAAAGCTTTACACCGTGGAATGTGAAAGTGTTGCCATCCGAGAACAAGTATGCCTTTAGATATGTTCTGACAACACTATGTAAACTCGTTGGTTTGAAGCATACTGAACCCTTTGGGATGTAGCCAAGCCCAATCTGGTGAAGTTAGAGAGCTGCTCGGTAACAGCTGGCCACGGCCTCCAGGTGCCATTTCTTATTGCTCAAAGAAACGCTGGACAGTGTTGATCTACAGCAGCCTGACAGAAAGCTGCACAATCAAGTTTACCTCATACACGCCACCAACTACTCTGTACACAGGTACTGTGGACATCGTCCCCTGCACACACATATACACACACATGCCATCTTCTCAGCAGCAAATTCTGTGAAAGTGTCTTGTTCCTCTGTAACTGCAGTTACAGTCATGCTCAAGCAGTGGAATGATATGGAGAAAGCCAACAGCACTCCCCAGTGGAGGATCAGTGTCGTTCTAGATGATGAAGTGCATTGTGGACACCTGCAGTATTCTTCATGGACAACATCAATATGTTTATGTCCGTTGCTACACATTTGTATGTGTCTTGTCAATAAAATCCTCCCATAGAAAAATGAAGATTTAAAATAGTGGATATATACATATAATAGAATATACAGTATGACTCCTACAAAGCAAGCAAGGCCCCAGACCTTGAGTGTAATATGCACTTTAACAAATCTTGGGGTCCTGTCTTATAGAAGGACCCTGGGTTCAAATTGAAATACCTTGATATTTCATTTGATACTATGGTTACATAGTGTCTATTATACATGTGTGATTAAAGGCCTTCTCCCCAGATGTCAACATCTGTTTGTGTGGAGCTTCGGTGAACAGCTTGGCTTTTTTCACAGCAGACGTTTTCACTTGTCATGGTAAGAAAAGCACAGGTGCTAATAACATTTAAAATGTCTCTGTTCTATTCAAGTGTCCCAGTAAGTCATGACAGGGTGACAGTAAGGCAGCATGCACGATAGCAGGACCCTGGAAATGAAGCAGCTGAATGGAATTCATTGATTTGATTATTTATACCTTGGCTTTTCCTGTGACATATAAAATATCTTCCATGAAAAGGCCTCTTGTAAAATGACTTTTGAGCCATGTAATTGACTTGTTGAGGGGCTTTAATCAAATGTTCACAAACATCTTACAGACCCACAGTAAACCTATAGGGGGCTGCGGTGTTTCAGCTCACAAATACGGGTTGCTTCCTGGGGCTCTGGGCAAAAGGGGTTGTTTGTTTTAATAATAATTATTGTTCCAATTGAGTTGAATGCACTCATTGCATTCATGGCTTTGGGCAAAAGCATCTGAGAATGTAATGTAATGAGTCATAGAGCTCACCATTATCTCTTAAAGGTACATCGAGGATCATTTACCAGCACTGCTTTGAAGGCACTGTATTTAGATTGGTATCTCTAGGGTGGACATGTTATTGTCTAAGAAATGATAAAATCATGGAAAATATAAAATTGTATGGATCAATTTAACCAATTAACTGTTTAATTTACGGTTCACATTATACAGATCGAGCCACTCAGTAAAAATCAGCAGACTTTCTCTTAAAACAAATGGGATGTTCCGGCCACCGGGACTTCTCTTTGTAAAGAAAAGAAAGGGGAGAAAATCTGTGAGCACAGATTACTAAACCAAAGTAACAAATGACGAACTGAAGTTTACAGATTAGCTCCGTTTAACTGTGAGCATGAATTAAACTGTGCAAACAGTTTAGGGGAGTCCCAGAATATATCTTTATACTCCTCTGGAATATGCATAGAGCATTCTATCTTTAATTAATATAACACAGTATTTAATTGGCATATGAACGATTTGAAAACACACACTAATAGCAGGTGTTAAATGTATTTCTTCCTGCTACTATATGACCGTTGGAGGGATCTGTGCGGATGTTATCAAAATACAAACAAGTGCCATAAACTGGCACTATCTCCTACTGTGGAGTTGATGTCTAATAATCAGGCCCGGTGTCCCCGTGTCCAAGCTCAAGCTACTATAACTAGTGAATAAGCTGCTAGTGAGTTGGCTAGCACATGTGTAAACCAAGAGTTGGTTCAGGTTCACTGCGCTGCCTTTACTGAATGGAGACTGTGGTTTAAAGGGTCAGTGTGATATTTTAGAAAAACCCTCTTGTTTGACATGTTACCAAGAGTCAGATGAGACTAATGACAGTTGGATCTCTAGTCAAAGAGTCTATACAGTATGTATGATCTGACTGACACATTGCATGAAATGATGTCTACTGTAATCAGTACTGCTGCAGTGTCTTTGCTCCCCAGGTTGCTGGACTTACCGCTGGTTGCAGCTGGCCGTTGATGCTCGCTGTGCGGAAAGGCGAGTTGGTGGACAGACGCTTGTCCCACTCACTGGGCCGAGGCTCCGGCACCGACTCCATGAAACTCCTCTTCAGCTCACTGATGCTAGTGTGGTGTCGCATGATCCCAGTCTGGGTCTTATCCAGGTCCTTCAACAAGAATGTAAAAATCAGAATAGGTAGATGGAAGGGAAGCAATGAGTAGTATGATGAAACAAAAGAATGAATAAGATGTGAAAGAACAGCGGTGGGAAAAGGAAGTGAAAAACATCTACTGTACATAGTTAAAGAAAGAGGACAAATAGACAAAATAATGATGAATCACAGAGATTGGAAAATGAAGTTTTAAGAACTATCTCCCACCCTTTCAATACGTTGACGACATGGCTTTGTTTTGTACTAGGATTGAGCCTGCCTATTCTCAATGACATGCTGAAGTGATGGAGGAAGATATCATTGAGACAAACTAGACACCAGGAGTCATCATCCATCTCTTGTGATCTGTGATCCAATATTTCAGCCCAGCAGCAGAGTTTACAGCCATTTCTAAATCTCCCTGGTCTGGGTCATGATAAGAGAAATAAAGCAGCAGAGGATGATTACTGGTTACTAAGAAGGCACCAGCTCACTGGCTCACATATTATGGCTTTCAACAATGCCAGCAAGAAGACATGTTGAATGACAGGGTGTCGTGTTTCTCTGAAAAACCTGCATATGGTGAGCAGGTTTTTCATGTTGACCTAACGAAAGCGAGGAAGGTGAATGTTGTGCACATCCAACTTCAGTTGGCTGCAGGACGAAAGCAGCATATAAAGGAAAAGGAGACGTAGTCCGTACACTGAATATTGCAAGCTCTCAAAAATGTCTTAAAAAGGTGCATGAAATGATGAGGCTAAAGCTATTTATGTATAATCACAACATTGTATACATTTTTTCCTGCTGTTTCCAATGTCAAGAATGTACTTTTGCACAAGTATTGCACAATGGGTACTAATTTACCCATTAGTAAAGCCTATGATTAAAATCAACCGAAGTATCTTTAGTCGTATTTTTCACCTGTAAGTTGACCTGTTTAATAAGGAACTCTTCAGTGGTCAACCATGACTTCCTGTTTCATTGAGGTCTAAATATGAGGTGACACAGGCCAGATTCCCTCAGTCATTCATCTTATGTGAAAGATCTGGGAACACAGTGAGCATGTGAGATAAAAAGTTGATGAGCTGCCCAAATCAGGAAATGGATTTAAGCAAATCTCCTAACTGTTGAAAATTTTCCACTATCACTATCAAGGCAATAATGACAACGTTTAAAGCAACAGGATATGCAAAAGAATCTCCAAGGATGGCAGCTGGAGAATTGCAGGGATTAATTGAGTCAGAAAGTCACCAAAACTGCTGTCATGGGAGGGTTAGCTGTCAATCAACAACAAACTAAAGCTACAGTTTACTAAATGTTGCTGGTACTTTCAGTGGGACCGGGTTATGTGGTCAGATGAGACCAAAATAGAGCTTTTTGGCAAAACATCAGAGGTGGGTTTGGGGTAGACAGAAAGATGTAGCCGTATAAAGAAGCACCTCAGGCCCACTGTGAAGTGTGGTGGTAGGCATGGACAGAGAACAGCCCAGTATCACGGCAGGTTGTGAAATAGTCATCTGTTGGTTTCATGGAAACCAATTGTCCATTTATTTCGTGTCGCTCAGCATGGAAACAATGACAATGTAAAGTCAAATAGGATCCCTGTTCGTGGTGGACACTGACTGAAATGGCTCATTGACCGCAAGGCCATCACAGTCCCCACAGATAATGTGTGGGACAAGCTGAAGAGGGTCCACAAGCGTCAACCTCTAAATATGAAGGATCTGAGGAGATTCTGATGAAGGGATGGTCTCAGATCCTGTTTCATGTGTTCACCAACCTCATCATGTGTCATAGGAGATGTGATCTTGATAAAGAGAGGTTGCAATAATTGTGGCACACATATGATAATATCATGATTTTTGATAAGGATGTTCGAATGTTTCTTTCAGTTATGTTACTTGAATTAAAAGTATGATTTTTGCGAATATTTTGAATGAAAGTTCATGAGGACTGGAGACATATTACCACATCTCGCTTTGCTAATTTATACTTAAGAGTGCCAACAACTCTGAGGGCACTGTACACAGCCTAATTTTTATTCACATGGATGTTGACCTGGAGTAGATCGTGAAGATAAAACGTTGGATGTTTACATTCAGTGTGCAGACTTGCTCTTTTTTACCTCAGGGAATCATAATCCTTAATGCATTCTTATGCTTTCGTTAATGATCAAAAAGCTTAACAATGATTAAATGCTCTGAAGCTAAGCTAGGCTGAACATGTCCTGGAGCTGCTGGAGACACAGTATCTCAATACTCGACACACATGAAACTGATCTGCTCTTCAGTTTGATGGATATCAAGCTCAAATGTCCAACTGTTGTTTTAATCATGTGAAACAGTCTGACGCCAAGTAGTAATGAAACTATTTAAAAGACTGCTTTATAAGTGGTAGGCCGGATGAGTTTGAGAAGAGGGAGGTGACGTGTCACAGAAGTAGCAGGCTGAGGTTGTACCAGAATCCAGCTGTAGTTTAGTTGTGAAAACCAAACTAGGAGCTGCTCTGTGGAGCTGCAGACTGCTAATAATATTAACAATAATCCCTGTAGGTTTGTCACATTCAGGGACCGGTTTTACACTTCATGTTGCCCTTTGATTCCATAGAACATCTATTAATTAATGCAGCGTCACAACAGGACTTCACTATCATACGTTCCCAAGCCGTCAAAATGTCATCACTCTCTGAAATGTTCAACACCAGCACAGAGAGGCACAGTGATCACAGTAATAGACTCACAGTCAACACAGGTAGTTACGTATGTTCATGAAGACAATCAAATGAATGTTAATGTGGACCAATGATAAACATCAGTGTCCACAATCTGTTAGTGACATCACTGAGACATACATGAGTAGGAAAGAAGAAAATAGTTTGTTTTCTAATCGTCTCTGTCATTAGATCCTTTTCAGACATTTGACTCAAAGCACATGCAGAATGAATGATGGCTGCATTCCATTTAGATGAGCCAGTTCCAGGATGCAAACTCACTGACAGGGCTTACTGAGACACCTAATGTAATGGAGCCCTCACGTTATCTACACTTGTGCTTTTCCTGCTTTGACAAGACCGAATGTCGGCCCTGAAAAGGATCCATACATGGTGGCAGAGCAGCAGACCAGGTACTGAAACTACTTTGTGGCTGATACAGGACCAGCAAAACATGGTCAAGCTCCGTTGTTTAAGGTTAGATTCATAGCTTTTGTTAAAGTCAGGGTTTCACTTCACATCGTTTCATACAGTGACTAATCAATAGCACTAGACTAGGAGAAAAGAAATAGCTCATTTTGATTGCTTTAAGTCCTGCTCTCAGTTTTAGTGCTAACAGCAAGTGTATTGTGAGCCCCGACAATATCATAACTCACATCTCAGACAATTTCACTGATGTGTTGTTTGTTTCGGCACCAACGGCAAAGCTGCAGTACCAGTTTAAACGTTAACATACCTTTCCCAATCATATAATTCACACAATGAAAATATGAAATGACAAAGACAATGTCAAAGTGAAGTGAAGCTACTTGCATGAGAATCGGAGAGGAAAATAGTGCATGCCAAGCCTTTAGGGTTAAGCTACAAACAAGACAAGAAATGAAGAGAAACAAACAGAAAATCAACAGCACCCATGCAGGCATAAAAACGTGACGGCAAACAGTCAGAACAGATATCTGAAGACTGAAGATACAAACCTCCAACATTAAATTGCTATGTCTGATATAAATAGTTTCACCCTCAAGTTTCTTTGCTCTTTTCTGTGGAAAATCAGGAAAAAAGGAAGAGCTGGTTGGAAATAATTCAGGATTAATTCAAACATTTTAGTATTTGATTTGCAATGGAATTCAATGTGCAGCACTGACCATGGTGATGACATGAATCACATCAAATGTAAAAATATAAGAGCTATGGGGTTGCAGTTCCCAGGCTGCTCAGCTCAGGGAATGGTGAGGGATTCAGCTGCACACCAGTGGTGTGTGTGAGACACCAGGCAGACACACATTCGCTGATGTGAGTGAAGTCACATGCTATGCATGCTAAGGCTGCTGCAGTGCAGAGTACAGGACAAGGACCATGTTGCCGTCTGCTTGTCACTCCAGGAATTTGCACGTTAAATAGCAACATTCACTCGTTACTATTTTCAGTAAACCTGAAAATCATCACCTGATATGGTGAATTATTCACCAACCCATCACATACTAACCCCCGTGTTTGTATGTCCACAGTCTTCTGAGTTATCCTCTTCTGATACTGTAAACATGGCTTAATTGTGTCTGGAGATGTCATTGGTTTCATTTCATTTCAGTATCCTAACATCTATGGTAATAAAGAGTTTATTGGTGAGCACATACCAGATGTAAACACATCTGTGTGTCACACATCTGTTTATTATGATGGGGAATTAAATAAACACTGTCATAGTTTTGCATAAAATTATGACTTTATTCTTAAAATATCACAACTTTTGTTGTACTGTTCTGGCTTAATTCTCATAACATTATGACGTTTGGCCCTAATACTCTAGCAGATACAACTTCAACTGTAAAATGTCCTGTTCAGTACATACTGTGGTCAAAATGAGAAAATATAGCCAAATAACCTACTCCTCCCTATACTATTGCTTTATACTATGGGTTAATGTTAAAAATAATTGTATTATTGCCAGACTCTCACACATTGCTATCGAATATGTTTACATCATGTCCCACCATGACTTATGAGCGGCTTTGATGAAAACAAAAAGCCGCTGTAAAATCAAGCATTTCTCCTGTCACAGAAATTTCAGCAAAATCCTGGAGGGACTGATTCAATCAGCAAAAGCTTGTAACAACCAAACATTATTTTGTTAACAAGCATGTTTGCTTCTGGAGAAGTACAAACCATGTTATATACAAGAAAAACACTTTATTTGTCAGAAAGCTGCAGGGAATGACAGTGACTTAAAGGAAAAGTGTGTAACATTTAGGGTGCTCTATTGACGGAAGTGGAATATTATTTATTATGTTGTCTTTAGTGTATAATCTCCTGAACATTGGAATCATTGTGTTTTCGTTACCTTAGAATGAGCCGTTAATATCTACAAAGGGGGCTGCCGTGTTTCTACAGTAGCCCAGAAAGGACAAACCAGAGGGACATTCCTATTTTCCTGTTTTTCCGTCAGCCACTGTAGCTCTACTACACGCTTGGCACACAGGATAAGTTTCAGTTGGTTGCAATCTGCAACCTCACCACTAGAAATCATGAAGAAATCAAGAGATTAAAGCACTTGGTGTCTCTACACTTGAGAATAGCACTGGCAATCAACAGACAAGCAAATTAAAAGTCTCTTCATGTGTAATTGATGACGGGATGAGGATGGTGAGTCAGCAGGAGCACCGGCTCAGGAGCATGCTAACCTTCCTCACTCGCACCATCTCCATCTTTGCTTTGTCCTGAGGAGAGTGCTGCTCCACCATCAGAGGAAACACAGAGTTATTGTATGTTAAGTTCCCATTGCAGTCCCAATCTAACAACCATTTGACAGAACATACAACTTCACCATCCCAATTGTACTGAAAAAAAGTTTACTAGTGCTGTTTTTGTCCAAAAATGTTAATCATGAGAAAATATTTTGAGTTGTGTGCCGTAAACTCTCAAATAAAAACCAGCATTAAAACGATGGCCAAGTGGCTATTATAAACAAATAAATGGATGTTCCTAAGACACAAAATAACTATTATGTGTACTATAGAAGCTTATGGTAAACTCAGCTTAATAGACATTTTCACATCACTCTAGCATTTCACTTATTAGAAGAAATACTGTTTTAATTCACTAAGGACTTCCAGTCCCTTCTACTCTGCCATTCTTTTGATTGGTGTAAAGCTACTGCTAATAAAAGGCTAAAGAGTGACTTTTATGACGCTACTATGAGACAGTATAACTCGGTCAGCCCTCACAAATTCCTTATTAATTCCCATTGTTGGCAATAATGTTAATTAATGATCAGGACATATTTTGGGCAATATTTTCTACATTTCTTTATATTTATATAATATATATCTTCACATATTACATTCACTGGATTTGCTAAAAACAGAGTTTTTGTCTGGCCATCAACGGACAACGGTCTTCGGTAAAATGTATAATATCACAGTATGCATAATGTGCATCTTGATATACAATTAAATGTATGGCAATATAGAAAAATTATTAAAGTTATTCAATAAAAACTGCAAAATGAAAGCAACTGGAAATAGTTAGAGTAGTGAGTGTGACATACTGTGTTGTTGCTGATGGGACTACTGCTGTGGACATATACACTATATTGACATATACATTAGTATTTGATCATTTTTACCCTCAAAGATTTTTTTTGTATCCCTGTTTTGTGAAATATTCTTGCTCACCATATACATATACATACCGCTATATTTTGTTCTATATTGCTGTAATTTCTTTAATATCACATACAGTATACCAGTCATGGTAATGCTCTACTGTATCGATTTTTCTTCTAGTTTTCTCTAGTTTCAGGTGGTTCAACTCTGGTTCAGTTTGATCATGCGTCAAGCAAACAAACCTGGCTCTTTTTCTCTCTCTCTCCATTGGCGGTGGTCACAGAGGGCGAGTGCCTCCGCTCTCTCCTGGCCACTGACTGGTAGTACAGACAAAGCTCACACATCAGGATCAATTCCAGGCACGACCAGGAATAAACATTCCACAGAACAATTCTGTTTCCATTAAGAGCTAAAATGTTCATTTTAAAATAAAGAAACACCTCAACCCCATCAAACCGGGTGCTGGTAACCTTGGAACTCTTGGTCGAAGGAGGTGCACCGCACATTGACTTGTTCAATTCATCTATCTCTATTTATTAGGGCCCCTGATGAAGACACACGTTAAAACGTTGGGCTTTTGATTCAGCACAATGTTGTTAAAATAAATAAAGAGATGAGATTGTCCTTTTCATCGATACCAGCTACACTTACCGCTAAATTATATATGTTCCTCTTGTACACTGTGTGACGCATTTCTCTGTACCAGCACACGTCATACTGTACAGTGAGGTATATTAGCTTCCATGTAACCACTAGTTCAAAATTCTTTTGCAAAGCAAAAAAAAATGTGTGGAAAAATTCCTTTAGGGCGGGCCATTAGTTTTTACTTGCTAAAAAAAAAGGGATATGTACAGTTTGGAGGATTGAAAGGTGTTAAAACCTGTAGCAATGAAACAAGGCCTACATATGCAACTCCGGTTCTATGTATTCTGGATGACCGCCAGAGGCTGCACTTAACACTGGATGTAATCCATCTTGTGCATTTGTGGATCTCCTCAATGCATAGCTGAGTGGACAGCACAAAACAAGTAGCTTCGCAATCCTTGGAGGTGTGTCATCTTTATCTGCCAAACAGTCCATTTTCTTGGCCTTTTTTCAAGTCTGTGGTACCCCTAGGTTTACCTGACCCACCAGGTGGTTTGTATACTGAACCATCTGAGAAGCTGGCATCGGAAACTGTGTGAGGCAGGTGATTTGATGAACCATCTGTCAATCAAACTCTGAAGCCAGTCAGGAACGAAGCAAAAGCAATCGTCAGGGAGCAATGAATTAACAACAAAAAATAACTTGTCTCCCGCTAAGGGGGAAAAAACAAATATACGGCGACTATCAGCAATTGTAATTCTGAAGCAAGGCTTGACAATCACTGCAAAAAGTTTAGAAGAAACCTGAAAACAGGCTCCTTTTAAAAGATGAACTTACTTGAAGCAACAATAGAGAATTTGTACTTTTCTAGCCGAGCTTCAGAGTTAGCGAAGACACCTGCCTTACCCTTTCTGTAATGTCAGGTGCTGAGAGCACCAGCGTATCACCAGTCTGTCAGCTAAGAGATACGAGTGTAGACATGGTTGCCTAATTGCAGCCCTTGGAGGATGAAACCGTAACTCAAACCTAGCTCGTGAAGAGACACTGGTTATCTGCTTTTTTTAAAGCTTTTAGTTTCAACCTGCATTCGCGGGTTACCTGCGAGAAGCTACAAGGGATAAATATGAAGACGTGGGCTTATCTGGGACGGGACTGCCCTACGTCATCCTAGGTCATAAGTGAATTTATTTATATTAAATACTCGACCTGCGCATGGCGAGATGGATAACATCCAGAGTTTAGCACTGTCTCTGGCAGTCAGGAAGAATGAAACAATGTTTTTAAAAACTTTCCACCTGTGGAGGAAGGCAAATTACAATTGTGAAAACAGTGACCTTACAAGTCAAGTGGCCTTTTTGCTTTCTTATTATTGTATAACTCAATATTTAACTTTTTGCATACAGTAGCATACATTTCATCTCACCATATATTCATGCCTGAGTCAGTGGCTCTGAGTATGGATCTATGAGTACTTGTTTGAATTAACTGTCTAACAAACTCAATCCCTCAATGGTGGCCAGGTGCCCTCCTTAAATGTTTACCGTAAACTATATGGCACTCATACAGTGTGCATAAATGGGACAGTTGTGTATTTTCATGACTTCATTTCTAATTTGACCAGTGGGAAAAAGACTGTATTTCATTATTAATAACCTCTTCTGTCTGGCCCCGGCCCTGATCTCTGGTTATAGATGCCCTGTAACCTCCCTTTTTTCTTCAATAATGAACAGAATAAAAACTGGTGACGTAAAGGACTGTGTCCACTACCTTGATTTCTGGAGTGCACTCTGGTCTGGGGCTGTGTCTCTTGGTGTACTCTGCTGGCTGACCCTCTGCCTTCACTTCTACTTTCCTGTCTGCAGAGCGATGGCCTCTGGGTGTAGAGTGGTGGTGGTCAGAGCGAAGCAGGGTGGGTAGCAGTGTTGAGGGAGCTGCCTCCCCAGGAGACACCGGTGACATAACGGGGGCGCTGACTGGACGAGTGGATTTATTGTCGGGAGTGGATGCCATGGCTGGATTGGACAGAGAGGAAAGACAGCTCACTTTAAGAAACACAAGGAAAGGATGTCATGTATTATTGTGGTATCTGCAGCTTCTGGACTTTCTTTTTTTTTGACTTTTTCTAAATAACTTTAATTATATCTAATTATATATAACTCTGACTTTCATGTATGTTAGGCCCAGTTTCCAGCATGCCCTCTATTGTCTGCATTAAGATTTCATTCAACTCTAAACATGAGGTGTCAAACTGATATAGTAATAATGTCCATACATTCATCAATTCATTCACTAATTCACTTATCCGGATCTGGGCTGCTGTTGCCCAGTCGCCCTTCTCCCCAGCCACGTCCTCCTGCACTGCCTGTATATGGTAGACCCGAGAAGTTCCCAGGCTAGATGGGCTGTAGAATCCCATCCAGCATGTTCTTGGTCTGCCCTTTTCTGTGTTCATTTTCTGCACCCTCCAATAAAGTTTGGAAAGACCATCAAACATCATTTAATAAAAATGTGGGGAGCTAATGGCAGGAACACAATTTCTTTATTGGACTAGAAAAGCCAAGAGCAAAGAGATGGTGTCAAACAGTCACTTGAGTCCCCCAACCTAAAAGCCCCACATATACAGAGTTGTACTACACAACTGCTCCTACTGCCAAAGTTCAGCTCATTACCCTCCATGGCAGCATTGAGTTATTTCACGCAGAGAGTGCTCTTACTGGAAATGAAGCAGAGGAGTAGGGTGTGGGATTGGACTCCAATGAGAAGCAAAATTGTATTCAGTTTAATAAAACAGCCAATTCTGTAGCACACACAGCAGCTAGAACAAGGTCCCGATCAGTTCACATCTCCAGCAAATGGAGAAGAGAAATAGCAGATTGTTAAACCTATTCCCATTTGTACACATGCCAAAGTCAGCCCTGTAGTCAAAATGATTTCCCTTTGCTATGTCATACAAGTAACCTAAAGCCTTATTAGATCACACCCAATGGTGACATTGTGTATGGACAGTATTGCACTGTTCCTTGCTGTGGTGTGCTGGGGTGGTATCGTCACAACTGGTGAGGGCAGCAGGCTCAACAAGCGTCAGTGGCAGTCAGTGGATAACCTCTGTCACCCTCTCCATGACGAGACGAGGCAGATGGGCAGCTTTTTCTGTCACCTCATCAACCCACCCAGGTGCAAAACAAGCTTCAGGCTCTTGTTTGTGCTCACAGCCATCAGACTATATAAAGCAGAGATCTCTTTGAAAAGCCAGCATTAACCAGACCGCTGTCACTTTACCTTCTATCTCTGGCTTTACTTGCTCTTTTATAGTTTCTATACTTCTATTGTATTTACCTCTATTATTATTACTATTTACTACTCTATTTATCTGAAATTATTTCTGCTTTTGCGTTGCTGCAACACCTGAATTTCCCCTTTGGAGATCACTAAAGGCTCATCTGATCTTATTTTTTCACATTCAATAGCTTTAATTGTAACTGGCGAAGTCTGCTTTTCCCATGTGGGATTTAGATGTTTGACCCATGCCCAAGGGATTCCTGTCCTGTGGTATATGACAACAAAGTGTTGACTGTCTATTTTATTAAAACAACACAGTGCGATCATTTCTCTCCCACTGTTTGTGTGGCTGTAAAGATATGCGTGACAGAGCTGGAGTATAAGACTGCATACAGCCAGAATAGACGTTGTTCATAAGTGTGTCTGTTTCAACAGACTACATAGCCTGGGGTATGTTTGAAACAAACTGATTAGTACAAAGTCTCATTTGACCAAAGCAGAACTGTTTCTATCTGAGGATAACCTTGCACACTTCCACACAGATCTCTGTCCAAGAGATTGTGGTGTTACACTCTGAAAAATGACGATAGTAGTGTAAAGAATGAAAAAAGAGCGAGAGAGAGAAGTTCAAATCCTGCCTACTTTCTAACCTCTGCACACCTAGCAATGCTAATATATGCAAATTACATTTTCAATTAGTCTCTCAGGTCTGCAGAGAGAATCATTGGTTCTAGCCTGCCCTCCATCCTGGTTTCACCTCCAGAGTCAGGAAACGGGCTGGAAAGATCACTGCAGACCCGTCACAGCCTGGACTCAAGCTGTTCCAACTCCTCCCCTCTGGTAGGCGCTACAGAGCTCTGTACGCCAAAACCACCAGATACAGGAACAGCTTCTTTCCACTGGCCGTCACTCTGATGAACAATTAATAAGTCATACTGCATATTACCTCTGTTTGCACTATTACCACCACTTGCGCTATCACCTCAATTCCATTGCCATTGTTTGTAGGTTTATGTTCACGTGTGTGTATATATATATATATATATACACTTTTTTTGGGATATATATTTATACTTATGTTGTATATAGCTGTTAAATGTTTATACCTACATCCTTTTTTTATTCTTATATATTTTTTCTTGTTTATTGTAAAATAGTGTTTGTACATTGAGAGCGGAGTGGAAACCAGAGACAAATTCCATGTATGCCTAAGCATACATGGCCAATAAAGCTGATTCTGATTCTGATTCTGATTCTGAAAGCATTCATGGTGTTGAACTTAGTCGTAAACATAAAGTGACCAATCATTGCATGAAGTAGGCCTAAGTATGAATATCAGATTGTTGGTTTCAAAAAGTTACAGAAATGGTCAGACACATCTCCCCCAACATCAGAAAGATATGGAAGGAGGGGGTTTCTAAAGATGTTCGGCCACCTGACACACAGTTCAAATGAAGCACATTGGCAGCTTTAGGATGCAACCCCCACATTGTGATGTCAGGCAATTGTGGGGGGAGGGTTTTTTGGGGCTTGGTTTTGAAACATACTGAGGCTGTGAAAACACACATAGTGTTAGGGTAGACACTCACACACGGGAAGATTATTTATCACTTTATGACAAGTTAGAGTGATTTCAGTGAAAATAGGACTTATGCTGTCCTGTTTCATTGATCTCTAAAGACAAAACCGTGCTGTCAATCTGTTAACTAAATATGTAAGTGTTATTTACTTCTTTCATGAAGACTTACATTTTTTTAAGCATCATTCAAGACTGATATTGTGTAATATATCAGACTGAGCTGTAGTAAAGCTGATGGGCAGCAGTGCTTTACACCTGCACACAGTGACTAGCATGAGCCAAACAGCAACGTATAATAATAGGTGGCACCAGATGTGAGGCCATTAATGTAAATCTGCTTGAGTGCATGAATGTGTTGATTAACTCTGAAGGCATTTACAAGATAAAATTCAACAGATTATAAAATATCTTATCTACACCGCCAAGTGGAGAGGTAAAGGCTCAACAAAACCTCCTGTGGGATCATGGAAAGTGATGCCAAATTTCATGGTAATCAAGTCAGTAGCTGTTGTTCTGGATGAATGGCTGGTTAGAGCAGTGTCAGTGACGGAGCTGAAGGGATGGCAGTCTGACACTTTGGTTGGATTGCAATGAAGTCCTGTGGAGGTATTCATTCATATTCATGTTGCCCAAAGGATGAATCCTAATAACTTTGGTGATCCCCTGACCTTTTAACTAGCACCACCAGAAGCTCCATGTTCACTGTTATCACAGGTATTTTCACACTCTGGGATATGTCAATGATTAGCAGCAACATTCATTTTGATGCATTGCTATTTTTAGTACTATATATTAATCTTATTTTTCACTTTCATTTAGTATTTTTTAACCAACTTTAGTTCTGATCATAAATACCATATAGTCATTCCTTTTCAAAATGTTAACCCTTTAAATGGCACTTTTTGATATGATGCTGTTTTTAAATTTCAAAAAACTATTTTGAATTATTTTGTTTATCATAATGTACACATGCACACAAACACACACACACACACACACACACACACTCTTTCCGACATTCAGATATCAACACACAAGCGCTCTAGTTGTATACATTTGCTAAGTTGGCTTGCAGTGCTCCCTAATACAGCAGCGATGTCCCGCTTGGAAACTAGGAAAATAGCCCAAAACAAACATGAGAAAATGACTCAATGTGATACAAAACAGTAAAAACTACAACTTTGAAGCCAGGGCTCTAGAATGAAGGCCTGATATCATGCTGTAATGGCTCATGGTTTTCTCTTTAGGTCAAAGACACGTGAATCAGAGCAAATGAAAAGAAGCCATGAGAACCACTTGCTCTGGGCTAATATGCTCATGCAATCACACTTTCATGAAGGCAAACAAGTAAAGCCCGACAGAGATGCACACACCACACACATGTAGTTCCATAGCCTATACTGTAACTGTAACTCATTTACAGAAATGTTCTGAACCTAGGAGGTATATTCTATCGAATCTGAAGGCCTCAGGCCATGAGCGTATTTCTATCTCTCTTACTGCACAACCCCCCCCCCCCCCCCCCCCCCCCCCCACACACACACACACACACACACACACACACTCCTACAGCAGGTGCAACAGTGTACCTCCATCCAAGCTGCGAGAGTTCCTCTTGCTAGAGGAGCGCTGGAACAGAGGAGCTGGTCTGTCGATCAGAGAGCTTGCCTGTCTGGTCTCAGCCTGAGTCCGACCGCTGTAGCGAAACTTAGAGCCCAACGCCAGGAACGTCCTGGGAGTGGTGGCCATCTCAGTGGAAGTCAGCCTGCAGACAAAGATCACTGATACTGATCTTCCGATCTGACTCTGGGTCAGGCAGCGAACAAGCATATTTAGCGAAATGTCCACACTTAAACGTTGCACAGGCACGATAACAAAGTGACTTCAAGAATACCTGAAGAAGGTGTGATGTTCCACACACACTTTCCACAGCTTCTTGGCCGCCTTGTAATTGGGTAGTTTGAAGCCAATTGCACTCTCATAATGTTCCACCTGTTGAAACAAGAGAAATAAACCCGCTAAAAAGATGACTGATGAAATGATGTTCATGGTGTCATGGTTAAGGTGAGTTCAATGATAAATAAATAATGAACAACAGATTTTACAGGTGGATGGGTATGAAAACAGCCTGTACCTCTGACGGTCTTATTTTGATGAAGAAGCTGCTGCGTTTGTAGGAGACCTTGAGGACTTTGGGCCAGGGGAAACGGTTGATCCTCAGTTTATCTTTGTAAACCATCAGACCACTGGAGCAAACCCCCAGCATGATGTCAACACCATCCAGATCCTAACAGAGACACCCAGGGAGACAGAAAGATTCCCATTAACCAGACAATTCAGAAAGCCAAGACCTTCTGAGGGAGCCTGGAATGAACAACAAACATAAAGTAACATCTTGAGTTTCTGAAGGTGAGTTCCACCACAAGGCTTCTTCAGCCTCAGTCTGTTGGAGAGACAACCACCATTCCTCCTAATGATGATTTGATCGTGATGGTGCAGAGTGCTGTGTAAAGGGCGACGTACGTCATTGCAGGTTGACGTGAGTTTTATCACATCTCCTCACTGGATCAGCACATACTGGCTCCTCTCTTTCTGTCTATATCATGATTTAGCGTGTGCTATCGGCTTCAATTAACATGTGTCAAATCATGCGTTACCTTGCAACATGGGAGGTTCACACCTAAGCTGTTTGGTTTGACTCCTTCAGCCAGGTCCATGAAGACTGGTGCAGTGCCTTTGTGGTGTAAAAGCAAAGTACACCAACCACTTCATTTTGTGATAGTAAATGTGATTTTAGGTTCACACCATCTCTTGTTTTTAGAGACCCTGTGGTGGGTTGGCCCGTTTGATTCTGTTCATTTTGGCTGTCCATCAAACTCTGGTATGGACCAAAGAATTGGACCGAGACCACCTAAAAAGGTGAGTCTGGTGTGGTACAGGTCCAGTCTGCACTAATAATTCTCATAATTCAGGATTTTTTCTTGAGCTCTTAGATAATTAAACACATCAGTTAAAGTGCAGCATGACCTGTCCCTGTAGTGCTGATGATGCTGGATGATGTCACCAAAACTTTCCAATGAATGAGTAACCAATCAGTCCATATGACGTCATGCTTATTTCTGGGTTTGTTTGTGAAATGAACTGCACCAGAACTAAAAGGCAACAAAGGCTCCTCTTCTTTCTTGGTTCCTGGTCTGTTTTTATGCAGATCATAACACTATTTGGAGCTCATCAACTAAACCGTTCAGTATCCAGCCCCTTCATTTCAATTCATCAGATACAGATTTCTTATCTTCAGGCATTCTCACTTCCAGGTTTCTGCCTTATCAGCCAACTAAAAGTGATCACAGATCTGAAGAGAATCATTGAGTTGGTGCTATTTACAACTTAACTTTAGTTTTGACACTTGCAAATGTTGTAAGTTGATTTGATAAGGCTCGAAGAAGATTTTCTGTAAGCTGATTCAATACAGGATTTAGGTTCTATAAAATTCTATCAAAACCAAATTTAGCTTAAACATAATCATGTTATTGCTTTTCCAATTAATTGTAAATACTAATAAAGTCTGGCTTTGCAACAGGCCCCGCCCTGACGAATGATGACATTGTAATTTTTACACACATTTTACGTGTGAACGGTTTATTCTAAGACTCCCGCAAAGTGCTTCTAATAGTGGTGACCAGTACACACCATGCGTTTGAAATGTTTACTACTGTATAGTATGTACTACTACAAATGATAATCCATGTTAATCTTCAGCAGTTGTTTAATGATGCAGCTTCCTTGTACTGCTCACCATCATCCACAGAGGGGCAGTATATTCCGTAGCTCCATAGCGGGTTAAAACCCAGTTCTGACATAAACAGATTGACCTGATTTCAGCTGTGAAGCCTCACGAGTCACATGTCTCCTTGCTTTTCAGGCCAAGCATGCATGCTTCTCTGATGCATGACATTACAATACCAACAGACAAAGCAGCAAACACATGATATGTATTTCTTCTTTTTACATCTATGCTGCTTGTTGTGACGGAGAATTGAAAGGCTGATCAAGTGGATTGTGTCTTCTATTTGATCGATGACGGATACTTGGATCTAAAGGATGACCTGCTATAGTAAATGGACTGTACTTGTACAGCGCTTTTCTAGTATTCCAACCACTCAAAGCGCTCAAACACTACATGTTTATTCACCCATTTACATCCATTGTTTCCCATTCATTCAAGTGTCTTGCCCAAGGACACATCAACATGGACTAGTGGAGCTGGGGATCGAACTGCCGATCCTCTGATTGAAGGATGACCCTGCTCTACCACTGAGCCACAGTCATCCCTTCACCTGACTACTCGCCCCTCACTACTTACTATGCACTTTGTCAAGCATTTAGCAACTAATAGGGCGTAGGTTGGTGGGGACATATAGAAAGTGGGGGGTCTGGAGGTCCTCCCCCAGGAAACATTGATGTCAAACTTTCATTCTGGGGAAGTTTTCTGCATCCATTTATGGTGTAATGTCTATATTTATGTAAAGGCAAACACTAAGCTCAGTAAGGCTCTCAGGCATGCTGGATTGCTTTCAAATATCTATTGTCCAGATCAACTTATCTCCTTCTCTTCTTCAGCACACAAGATTGACTCTTCCTTCTGCTTTTGTCTTTTGTTTGGGAAGGAACCTCTTTAAATGTTAATGTGGCATCTATTCACCTCCATGATACATGAATTCATTTGAACTCATGTACTTTTATAGCTCATATCAGGCAGATTATGTTCAAAACTCTAAGCACACATAGTCATGCAATTTCAAGAAAAAGCCTACCTGCTCTCTAAAACCCTTGTGATCAGACATAAATCTCACTATTGTGTGTCTTATTGTCGACACAATTGTTCACCACCTCTGATAAAATGCAGGCTGGATCCACTTTATCATACCAGCAGTCTTTTTTTTGCTTGTGAGCCATAGCTATTCCATAAGAACCTTTAAATTGTAAAATATATAAGTCAATTAAAATATAAAATCGAACTACACTCAAAATATTGACAGGGACATTACCAATCATATGCAAACCTACATCCTACATCCTGTGCTCACCTTGGCCTGGTGGAGGTCCACTCCGTACATGGAGAGTTTCTTGGCATTCTCCAGGAACATCAGGTCTGCCTGGGCAGGACTCATTGACCTGCCACAACACCACATGGAAGATTTTATTGAATCACTCAAAGAAGTGCTTTTTTAGAAGAGCAGGGAAAGTGTATCTTCCCCTCATCTTCCCTTGTAATAGAGTTCAAGTGTAGTTCATACATAATACATTATTGGAGTTGGTTCTGTTGAGTGGAGTACTCAAAAGTTAAAGTGAGGTGTATTTACTCTAGCGCTATAATTTAGTACATATTCTTCATTATCACTTAGTAATTTCATTCATACGACTTTAAATACTTTAGAGGCAGGTGCACCATCATCATCAGTACTTTTATTCTCGATACTTAAGTGCACTTTGTAGACAATAGTTATGTACTTTTACTTATGTAACATTTTGAATACAGAGTTTGACTTGTATCATAATTGTTTTACGAATCCACTTAATTGGTGGATTGGGTCAAGAATATGGAACACCGAGGCAGAGTTCTGACCTGTATGTGCGGTGAAGCTCCATCATTTTGTCTTCCAGCTCCTTGGTCTGACCCTGGGCCATTTTCATATCCTTAGTGTATTCGTTGCTGTGAACCTCAGGGTCGTACTCGCCCAGCTCCGACTGCAGGGCGTAGGAGCCCAGCAGGGACAGGGTGACAAAGGAGCAGGGAAGGCGGCCCTGCAGGATGTCCTTCCGCAGCTGGAGACACAGGTAATACCTGCAATGCACAAAAATGGATAATATGGACTCTGTATGGGACTATAGATTCATAATATTGTAATACAATATGTTTGATTGAAAAGGCTTCATTGTGATCTTGTATTCAATCAGCTTGGAGGAACATGTCCAACATGTGTTTCAGCTCATGCCCAGCAAGCTAGAGCCACTGTTGCTGACTTCCAGAGTTTTAACACCAACGTGGGAACTTTTTATTTTAAACAAGGGTCAAATTTTGAGAAAAAATAAATATTAGCTTTGCATCATAGTTCATCGATTGTTTTAATGGCACTTACTGTCTTGGTTTGTTAATTATATGATCGGACCCCTGCATCATTATCCTTAAAAATCACAGAAATCTCTGAATACGCCATGTAATGTTTTCATAGCTTATCCTTATCCTCTCATCTGGAGAAATGAATCCGGCATTTGATACAATAAACTGATGTTTGCATGTAGTAATTGACAAAAACCACAGGGACCCATGTAGTACCTTGTTATGTCTTCAGACAGTTGGGCTGGGTCTGGTGGATAGAATTTCACATTAAAGGTGAAATTATAGTTGGTACCTTGAGAAAGAAAAGGAGAGTTTGATGAAAGAACTGTAAACATGGATTAGAAGCATGTGAATGAGAACAGATGATGCATTTGTGGGTAACGTTCCGCTCACCTTGTACCTGCCTGCGGATCTCCTTGGTTAGGTCCATCCAAGTCTGGTCAAAATAATGAAGGATGTAGCATGATATCATCAAACACTGCTCAGATTATTCTATTCAACACTGAGGGCCACAGGTTACTCTAACCATTAACGCCATTTACATATAAAGAGCTGCCCTCTTCTGATTGGGATTGTTGGAATACTACCCAATGATGCTCACCTTCATGGTGGCCATCTCAAAGATGACCAGGCCATAGTAGTCTTTCTCCAGCAGGTTGAGGTGGTCACAGACCTTCATGAAGAGCTCCTGACCTTTTGCGTGTTTCTGACACACACATGCATTCAGAGAACAAGACACTGAATCATTACAACTTGATATTTACATAAAGGACAATGTATTCAGTAATGTGCTGAACATGACCGAGCAGATGGTGAAAACAGCACAGAGGCTCAGGGGAGCGGTCGCTGTCCTACTGGACTGTTTGACAGCTGTCAGGCAGCTGAGGAGAGAACCCAAAACCCTGAGACATACTGGAATCACAAGGAGTCTTTCTTTCCAACTAAACATTAAACCATCTTTGACTGCTGGTTTTATGACAATGGAGGTATTCTGTTGAAGATCCATCAAGGCTTGTTGTTTGAGCTCTAATAGTTCACTATTCTCCTGTTTAAAATTTCAAGTGGTGGTCCATTTAGAATCAGACAAGAAGTTCCTCCAGGAGATCTGCAGAAAATAATTCCTGAGTAGATTGTGGACGAAAAGGGGGAGGTCTATCAGATTGGTGTTCATGAAAACGTTGCAGAGCTTTAGGTGTCAGTGATACCAGACAGAGAAGGAAAGCTGTGCTGTCAGTGATTTTATGCGATTCTTAACAGAGGTAGCTGTAGGAATGAAGGAGAAACTCCTCATCACTAATTGGTGTTGCACTGAGGTTAGTTAAATGCTTGAGGAGATATTTAATACTGATTGGTCATCCGTTGGGATTTGGGTTTGTAGGTGGCCTAAACAAACTTTCCAGTGGTTTTACATTTCCGTTGCAGTGCTTGCCGTCCAATGTATGTCATCTGATTCTGTATAGAAGGATTCCCGTTTGAGACGGGGATATGGTGGAAAGAGTCAGGATTATTTGGTTGTTGTAAATCTCTGCATGTAGGAAGGTGGCCTTTGCTGATTGCAGGATGGTTTTTAGGTTGTGATCAAGAATGGAGGTGTTCCATTGAGGCAATGTTTCCAAGATAAAAGATAATGAGGAAATGTTGGAATTGGGTGCCTTTGTGTTAGCTTTGTGTGTCTTTGTCCAGTGGAGGAGACAAGCTGAGTATTCTATTGATATGGGTCTAGAGGGACCTGGGGATAATGGTTGGATGGAGATAATTGTCACAGTATTTGTGAAGATATGGTTGTGTGTTGTTACCCCTTTCTTTCTTGAACCAGAAGCTGAAGTAATCCATGAATGGTTAGTGTAGGGACCAGTGGAGGTCTCCCAAGTCCAATTTCTTAGGTTCATCCACCACCCACTAAATGATTTCATCCTGTATATGAAACCTTCTCCTAGTCCATTTGATCATGTTTTGGGTTTGGAGAGTGAACTGATTTAGTCAGAACCCGAAGGATGACTTGTAGCCATTTAGAGGCATTACCACTCGAAGAGAGAGTCATGTTGATTTGGTGCTGCAGGACAAATAGTTCCAGAGAGCCATTTTGTCACCTCTGAAAATAGACAGGTGCTGCTTGGTTGGTCGGAGAACATTGGACATGCCACAAATGGGGGTGAGCCTGAAGTTAGTTAAAGAGAGTCTGAGTTAGACACTGGGTGTTTTCCAGTTCCTTTTGGGTTGCCATCTATCAGAACCTCGGTAAGGAAGTGGTATTAGCTGCCGCAAGGTAAGGCATGGGTGTATATAGTCTTGTTGAGTTTAAAGAACAATTTAATCAAGCTGTCCAGTGGATGTGAAGACTGCTACTTTGAAGCTTGTGATTTTCATAAAAAAAATCTTCAAGTCTCTGGTTAGCAGTTTTTATGCAATATTTGTGTATAACAGGGCCGCACTTAGCGATTTCTTTCATTATTGATTAATGTGCTGATTATTTTCTTTCGTTTATTCTATGAAACGTTACAAAATCATAAATCAATGCAGTTTCCCAGAATCCAAGGTACTGTTTTCAAATGTCTTGTTTGTCGTCAGAACAACAGTCCAGAAGCCAAAGATATTCCCTTACATGACAAGAAGAGGAGAAAGTTCTCACATTTCAGAAGCTGGAATCAGGAAATGTGGCATTTTTGCACAAAACATTACTCCAGAAATCGATTCGTTTATTAGCCAGTTGACAAAATGTTAATCAATTTAGCATTTTTAGGAATTGCTAAATCATTTTAAGTGATTATCAAAAAACAAAGGGGAAAGATTTTTGGATTCTAGCTTACCCAGTGTGAGCAGTTATAATAAAATGAATCATATGCTGCAGCCCAAATAAAACTGAACCGTACATGAAAATGAACCTGGTGTAAAACTGGATGCTGTATATGACCTGTGTATGACCATATTTATGACATGCTAATACTATGAAATTGATTTGCTCTGATACCTTCAATGAAAACCTGTGGCTGCATAAATTAAAATGAAATCATTTAACCATTTGAAATTTTACTTGTGTGCATAATGTATGAAAAAATAAAGATAGAAAAAACTCTTACATCCAGCTCACACTCATAGAGAGTGTCATCCAGCAGGGTGACTCTGATCTGCATGGTCTTGGGTCGGTGTGGAGCTCTGGGAGCTTTGGACTCCTCCTCTGTCATCTTCTCCTCCTCCTCTCTCTGACTGCCTCCTTCAGGGCCAGACTCCTTCTCCTCCTCCTTCTCCTTGTCCTTATCCTCCTTCTCCAGGGCAGCCTCCTCTATTTTCTCCTTGTCGTTGTCTTTGTCCTTTCCACCCTCCTCCTCTTCAGCTTCTTTGTTCTCTACCTGGACAGCCTGACAAGACACTTTATTACAAAGCAGTCTACACACTTAAAAATGTGTGTTCCTGTGAAACATTTAGTCTTGACATCCGCAGTTTTACCACTAAACACATCAATCTGTTGTCACTTTTTATGTTTTTGTCTTTGTATGAAGGGAATATTTACTCTTTACTTATTTATATTAATGCTCTGATGAGGCAATTGTATGTTCATGCAAAACCCAATAAACAACACATCTATCTGTTTACAATCGAGTTGAACTGCCATACATGCATATGTGTGCCTGAATTGTAATCTTAGCAATGATATGTCATGTTTGGCGTTCCTGTAACACTCGTTAACGGTATTTTAAATATGAGCTTTAAAATGTAGCATTCTGGTTTACTCTGAGAATACCATTAAGTGATAAGACATTTACTTTAAGCAAAAAAACTAATTTATTATTCAGTTAAAGGTTAAAGCTTCGCAAGCGACTTTTGCTCGCGCGAGAGTGAATTCTGCTCATGATGTAAAAGCACTCGTCAAAGTAAAATACGTGCACGGCTGTTTGATTTTCGCGCGTGCATGGATCTCATTTGCGCTCTCGGATTTTGACAGTGATTTGCCTTCATAGCAACCAGATCCGCGGGTGTTCCAGTTTAACGTTAATGAGTGACCGCGTGAACTGAACCGGAACACGGGGGGGCTGCATGTTTCATCACGTTATGTTTTTACCTCGTAAATCGCGATACTGACGAACGTTAAAAGTTCCGCATGCAGTGGCTGTCAGCCTTAACCCAGCAAGTCTGAACTGTAACGGAACATAATGTAATTTAAACTTTAACGGAGGGAAAGACGGTGTAGACATCTTAACGCTGATTGGCCAATACTCGACACGTCACATCAAAGATGTTCTATTGTGAAGATCAGGACATCAGCTTTTCTCCTCGTCTCACTCCAATCTGAGAAACGCTGGCTGGCCAGTTGACCCCCCCAAAACCGGATCTACACGATTCACGTGGATAATATATTTAGTCTTTTTACTACGCAGCCTGTGTAGCCACTCTGCTGCAGGTTTTCAGATCACATAAGTCTATTCAATCGGTTGTATTATATACAACAAACTTTTAGGATGTTCTGAACAATAATCTCTCACTATATTTTGAATCTATCATTCTTGCCAACTGTATTGATGAATAGTATAGCGAAACACTTTACATACACTGTAACAGCAAATACAAATGAAACGTCCTGTCATTCAATGCTTATTCTCTAATAAAGTCAAATAATGACTTCACTGTGAGAAGAGGGGGGCGAGCCTCCTCAGTGATGCAGCCTGAGAGAGAACAGAAACTGTCTCTCTCTCTCTCATGTCTGATGAAAGCATAAGTAAGCAATGTCTAATGAATGATAAGAAGTCATTCATCTAACAGAAAGATGTGTGAAGAGGGCTTCAGATGTACTGTAGACTGACCTGAGCCTCAGCACTGCTCACCGAGTGCTGGTCCAGGGCCACCTCTCCCTCGGTCCTCAGTTCAGGTTCAGGGTCAGCGATGGGGGCTTTAGCTTCTTCTTCTTCCTTGCCGTCCTTCTCTCCCGCCTCACTCTCACACTGCGAGCGCCTCTTCAGGAAGGAGGAGAAGAGGCGGGAGAGGCCTCGACCAGCAGAGTTGCGGTTGCGAGGCCGGAGCTGCTCCTTCTCCGGTGAGGGCGGTCTGGCGTCCTGGCCCGCTTCCTCCTGCTGCCTCGGCTTCTTCTGGTGACTCTCCGCCTCGTCTGTTGTCATGGTAACAGCTGTGGCGATAGAGGACAAAATACATTTAAAAAACAAAACAACAGAACAGCCCTGTGTACAAGCTAATCCAGATCAGACAAACCAAGAACATGTTCATACCAGGTGGAAATGAGCCTTTTACTGACATTATTATTATTATTATGGTGAAGGGTAAATGGATGTACTTGTTTAGTGCTTTTCTAGTCTTCCGACCACTCAAAGTGCTTTAACACTACATGTGTTAAAGCATTCACCCATTCACGCTCATTCATACACTGATGACGGGGGCTACCATGCAAGGTGTCACCTGCCCATCAGGACTAACTAACATTTATACCCATTCATACAATGATTATTATTATGATTATTGTTATTACTATTATTGTTGTTGTTGTTGTTGTTGTTGTTATTATTATTATCCATGAACATGCCAATTGGTTGTTGTTTCAAGAGTTTAGCTGCTGGGCACAACATGTCTCCTACTTCACTGAAAAGACTTTTGTGTGTGTGTGTGTGTGTGTGTGTGTGTGTGTGTGTGTGTGTGTGTGTGTGTGTGTGCGTGTGTGTGTGTGTACTGGAGGCATCACATCTGTGTGGCACAGTCCAAACACTGGACCACGATCAGCTTTTAAACCATTTGTGATGTCACAAAGTCCTGCTCGTACACACACATATTAAACTGAGATTCAAGGTAAGCACAGACAAACATTCCCGATTCAGCAGATCATCAGCCTTCTAGTGTCAAACTGCATGGTGTGAAAGAAACACAGTTTTTGAGTGGTTCTTTGGTATCAAGCAGGCCAGTCAATGAGCTGGAGCCACTGTGCAGACAGCAGTCATACAGGTAAATGTTCCCTGTATACTATATTTCACAAAAGCTAAATCCTTTCAGCAGCGTCTCTCCTGTCCTGTGTTGTCTTGAGTGCACGTTATCCTTCTCAAATCTTTCATACAAGTGTTTATTGAAACACATCCAGCTAAGGATGACATCCATAATTGAAATAAATGTCAAAACAACTGCCTTCATTGAAAAAGCCCATCTAAATATAATTAAAAGACGTGGAATGAATGGATACAATTGCCTTCGTCCAATCACACTAGTGTCTCTACTGCCACAAGGTTTAAAACTACTGTCTCACTTTTACTTGGTGCTAATGGCAACACGTAACCCCAGGACTGCTGGGATTCTCACCATCTGCTAAAACACGCTTTTCTGCTTGTCATGACCCATCATCCCCTCATAGCAGCAACAGGACCTGGCTTGTGGTTAATGTGACCATATGAGAGCCGTCTGCTCACATTTATATAAAGCCTGCACACACCCACATCATGACAGTGAAGGTGGACAGCTGCAAAAGCTCAACTCAGCAGACAGAAATGTGGGAGAAAAGAGAGGTGGTCACTGATTCATGCAGCTGTTAGGAAAATGTTATCCATATTGGCAGTAATATTAAACTGGAGTCCAGGTTCTGATAACGACAATGGGTTTTTGGATCTCTTGTTCATGAAAGCTGCTGGACAGTGGTGGGAAGTAAAATACTACTTCATTTGAAAGATTGTATTTTCTGCTGTTTCATATTTCTACTTTAGTTTATTTCAGAGAGTAATATTTTACTGATTTACAAATATTTTATTTTACTGTTTGAAGGGTGCCTTCTGCAGGATAATGACCCAAAACACAGCTAAAAACACCCAAGAATGGCTCAGAGCAAAACATTGGACTCTTCTGAAGTGGCCTTCTATGAGCCCTGATCTGAATCCTGTTGAACATCTGGGGAAGGAGCTGAAACATGCAGTCTGGAGGAGGCACCCTTCAAACCTGAGACAGCTGGAGCCGTTTGCTCACGAGGAGTGGGCCACAATACCTGTCGACAAGTGCAGAAGTCTCATTGAGAGTTACAGAAATCACTTGATTGCAGTGATTGCCTCAAAAGGTTGTGCAACAAAATATTAAGTTGCGGGTACCGTCATTTTTGTCCAGGCCATTTTCATTAGTTTGTTTTTTTAATGATTCTGTTGAACCACAATTCAAAAGCAATGTCTGATTTTCATTAGTTCATTTTCAGTACATTTTTATTTATTATTACTTTTGTCAGTTTCAAGTTATTTCAGGGACCATTGTGGGTTTTTCTTTCTTTAATGGAAGGGTACCAACTATTTTGTCCACGTGTGTAATTCTATGATTCATAATCATAAAACCTTTTGTAATATCTATTTCATATTGCTGTGAAAACATCTCCTTCAAACAACTGGATATATTTATCGCCAGAAACTACATTTCACAAGATTACATTTGAACACATCATGATAGCCTAATATTAACTTTACTGAGTAGAACTTTAACGTGGCACAATGTAACCTCCGATAAAGTTAGCTCTTAAGCTCCATGCTGTCAACTGATGAGCCGGTCACTGAGTTAACTTTGAACAGCAAGGTGGGAATGAATTACTAAATAATATGTGTCTGATTAAGTTAGCTGTTGCAGATGTTATTAAGGTTAATCTTACACAACTAATTTTGAACTTACAGTTGTGACAAATGATGAACTTTTGGTGCGTGTGTGCGGGTGTGAAGGTACTGTCTGTGTTGCTGTGTGCCGACGTAAAACTGTCATGCGGCGAAACCTTAAGCATAGTGAAACCTTAAGGTTTAAATAGGAGTTGAGTTACGTTACTGTTCCTATGGCACCTGATACAACACTTTAAGGTCTGCTGGCAGATTGACGGTGGACTGAAATCACAGCTCGCACCACATGAAGCTTCAGAAGCTGCTGGCGGGCTGCAGTGCTGAGTGGACGCTGGCACAGCCACACAAGTGCTGACAGGGCAGAGAAAGTGAGAGCGTGGGCTCCACAGCTCCAGCTGTATAACGAAAACTAAACATACAAACAGGAAGTTCACGTTCTCGTGGCTGATTGTTTAGTCAGCGCAGGTGTTCCACAGAATCAAGAGTCTGCATCTTTTCTGTTCAGATAAGCAGCACATCAGTGAAATGAGCTGTTTGCTGGAATAAAACCAGGCTTGTTCCACCACGGTAAATGGAATGGATGGTAAATGGACTTGTTCTTGTATCGATCTTTTTCTAGTCGTTGGACCTACTTTAACACTCCATGTCATCATGTCTTCAGTCAGAGGATTGACCCGCCGATCCTCTGATTGAAGGACGACCCGCCATACCACTGAAACACAGTCACAGTGGTATGGTAGTGTATCAGTGTATCAGTGTATGTGCCTGTATGCAGAGCAGCAGACAGGAGACTGAAGCTAATTCAGAATAATGAGTGGTGTAGGTTGTTGCTCTAGATCCTCAGTCGCTTGACATTTGTATTATGATTGTAATGAATTCAGTTGTGCAACACAGTAACATTTAGTCTTACATGCAATAAGTTATGGATTATGACACAGAACTCTGTGGAGGATGTGATTAACTATTCAGATGAACTGCTTGAAAAATGTATGTCGGCAGGAATCTGTATGAAACAGAAAAATTCTAATTCCTAGTTTAAGCCTGTACATTTTTTTGGGCTGATGTTTTGAACATATTCGTGCATCTCAACTAGAACACACTAAAAATCAAGGATTTAAGAATCATTTATTGTCATTATGTAACACAGGGATGCACTACGAAATGTAGCCCATTTTCAACAAAACAAAAACAGAAGTACATTCCTGTGTAGCATTTTTTGAATTTGCATCATAAGTAATGTAAACAGGAGCAACAAAAACAATTCTCTGGGCAGATAATATGGCCGACATCTGAACATAAAAAATTCGACATCAGGAAAACATTGTTCATCAACTTTCAATATGTTTGCTTGGTGCTCAAACAGAGTCCACCTCCTCTGAGACTCAAGGGCCGCTGCACCTTTTCCCATTTTAAGTGTATTCTGTCACATGGTTGCCACTTAGCTCCACTGTAGAGGACATTCTAAAGGTCAAACATGTTTCTACTCTGAGCTTGCTGTGAGGTCAGAGGTCAGAGCCGCTATACAAGCATATGTCATCAAACGCACCGCAGACCATACTTCACACAGTTATTTTTCTGCCTTTATCCATCTCTTCAGTTACCCTTCAGACAATGTTCTGAAGCTCAAGTGATGGAAACGATCCTGTTTTTATTATTGAGCACTAAAACCCCCAGCTAATGATCTGGTGACAATAGTTGATATAGGTCACCAGGTTTAAGATTTCAAATGGATTCTTGGATTTTGACTAAGGTTTGGTTCAAAGGTTAAAACTCAAATGCATTTGTTAAAAGTAAAAACATACATATCTGTATATCTGGCTGCGTGGTAGCCTGTGTCAGAGTGCTGAAAGTGAGCTTAAGGATTGAAAGCAGCTTTAAAATTAATCGGGCCCTGTGTGGGATTAAAGGCTGCTGTGTGCTGATGTCTGGATGTCTATCAGTAACCACTGGATGCACACAGGGTTGCTCTGCTGGCACGAGCTCTGGAAACAACTCAGCTACTGTAAGTTGGCCTGACCCACATGAAATCAGAGGTGGGGAATATTAGATGAAAGACACAAGGGAAAAG
The DNA here is from genome assembly GCF_004355925.1 of Anarrhichthys ocellatus. NCBI lineage: Eukaryota > Metazoa > Chordata > Actinopteri > Perciformes > Anarhichadidae > Anarrhichthys > Anarrhichthys ocellatus. The sequence continues at coordinate 2,015,038 of NW_022280087.1, read as the reverse complement.
CCCAAAAACACAAAAACATCTGTTTAGGGAGGGGGCAGTATGGGGTCACACCACTAACTATAAAAGGGACCGCAGGAATCAGTGATGGAAGCAGTCCTGAGACCGTCAGCAGATTAAGGAGTATCCAATTGTTTCATTCTGACAAATTTCACACCGCATTTGCCCCGTAAACTTTAAAAACCCAGAGAGGCTGAACAATTCTTAAGATAATAATTTTTAATCTGCATCTAAATTTGCATTAAAATATCAAAATGATAGACAAACATGCTGACTGGCTGTTTATAATACCAAAGTTATGTCCTTCTTGTTATTATAACGTGATGTTTGAGGTTTTTGTTGCAGTGGAACACAAATGCACAGGAGTCACCAATAATACAACACGTATACTGTATGTGTAGCATTGTGTTAAGACTTACTTTCCCAATAGTCTTAATATTCCCAATCTTATTGCTATATCAGCCTCATGCTGTCAACATGTCCAGTCTGAGGATATGTGACATGCTCACAGCAGATGTGTGCACCTGTGCGTGTTTACCTGTTGAAGAGTTATGGCTTCCATCCATCCATTATCTTTAACCGCTTATCCTGTTCAGAGGCGCGGGGGCGCTGGAGCCCATTCCAGCTGACATTAGGGGAAGGAGTTAACTGACCGGACTATCACAGGGCTGACACAGAGAGACAGACAACCACACCTTAGAGTTGTCAGTTAACCTAAGCTGCATGTCTTTGAACGCCAACATGCTGACATACTCTCAAACCAATGTTCTTCCAGCCTCATATAAATTGTGCAAAATTTGCCAACTATTAGATGAAATGTGTAGGTAATGGTGTAGTGGTGAAAAAATGTTTTACAGGGAGACAGACTTATCCTCAAAACAAGTCAAACGTGTTTAATAAATGTCAACATTTTACTAGCCACAACAAAAAACGAATGACTTGTTGGACAAAGTAATCTTAACTAAAGGTCCACTAACTAGCTTTTCTGGAGCTTTCGACTGCATCTCACGGGCATATCAGAAAATGATCAGATGAGGAAGACCATAAGATACAGTTGAAAGCTCAAGAAAGAGCTAGTCAGTGGACTTTTAGTCAAGATTATAATGTCAACTACTATTCCCAAGGTTAACTAAACCCTATCATACACAAGTGGGGCGACTGTGGCTCAGTAGAAGAGCGGGCTGTCCTTCAATCAGAGGATCAGCGGTTCATGCAGGTTGCACCTTGCATGGCAGCAATCAGTGTATGGGTGTGACAAGTCCATGACAGGCACAAAGCACTGCCTGCTTAGAAGAAGTACCAGTAAAGCAACTTAATGCCAGGACACATACAGTGTTAGCAGGTCAGGTGTTACCTATTTTCTTCTTTCCTTATATTCCATAAACATTGGTCATGTGTTTCACAGGTAGGATTTGAACCTCTCAGACCAGAGAGTCCTAGAGGCAGTATCAAATTACTCACTGATACAAATCTGGGATTCATCAATAGTTTCTTACCTAAATTGGTTCTTACTCTAAGAACATATTTAGAGCTGCCTCAGACCAGGCCTACGCACAAGTGATAACGGGTAAACACACACCTTTCAACTAAATGCATCTCATATCTTTAATAGACAACAATATCTAAAACAGTTTACTAATGCAATGGCCAAATGTATTAAATAACTATGAAATTGGCATAATCAATTTGTATTTGTTCCGGCCCTAATACAATGATGAAAAAAATGACCTTGATGGATATCCTTATTTCTTGGACATTTCCAACTAATGGATGTTTGTCCAATAATTGCGACTTAGCCCCTTTCTTTACCTGAGCCACATCTCAGGGGAACAACATTCACCATCAGTCAGCTGCAGGAAAATCTTAGTTTTTCCTATTTCAATTTTGACTTAAAAGTTGCCAGCTAACAAAGTGAGACTTGACAGAAGACCAGCATGACACACAAGAAAAACAGAAGAATAGTTCTGGGTGGACTGGTTTATCTGGATCTATAGACCTGCAACACAGGCCAATAGACGGACCTAAAACCAACAGATAATTAAGAATCATTACATTTTGATGGAGTGCTTCTATTTTAACCGGTGCAAATTTTCTAGCCTCGTTCAGCGATCCAGGAAACACACCGACCAATTACATGTGTTGTAAATCTCATCATGTGATACTACTCAAGCCAATATGTGTATTCCAATAAGCTTCCTGACTCGAGTGAGATTGACACACACAGGGGAGACGGGCGAGAGACCGAGTGGTCGGAGAATAATAAGTTATTTCCCATGACGTTCTCCAAAAAGAGAAAAGTGGTCAGCGAGACAAGAGAGACCAGAAACTTTAACCAAGAATGGACAGACTCTTATAAACCAGTATGTCTCATATGTTCAGAGACTGTGGCGATTATTAAAAGAGGTAATGTGAAGCGCCACTACGAGACAAAGCACAACTCTTTTGGGCAAACATACCCACTCACATCCAAAGTTAGGGGCCGGAAAATAAACAATCTTAGAGAATCCTAACACGTTAATTCACTGCACAACAAAGATGTTAACAGAGAGGAATAGAGCTGAAACAAGTGGTTTAATAACCACAGATATAACGTTAAATCCTGCACACAATTTTCTCTTATTGGAAGATGAGAAGAAGATAAGAATATAACATTGTGGGTTTTTTAGGTGACATCACTTCAAGCTGCAGGGCAATTCAGTTCAATTTATTTTTCTAAAATGAAGTACTTTATTTTAAGATTAAAAAAATTCAAAAGCTTTCTGTGATGTAATCTATTCTTTAATCCAGAACTTATTTATTTTACTTGAAATAAGAGAAGAAAATTTATTTATTATTAGATTATGATTTATTTATAATTCATCCAGTTCAATTTGAAAACAATAAATATTGTTTAGATATTATTCAATTGAACTTTCTTTATTTGATTTGAGAGTTAGTTGTTGACGACATACAGACGTTAATACAACTGTTGGCTACTTTATGTATATGGGACTAAATCATGGCACAAGTTAGACATTATTGTGATGTTCCGGACCTTTGCATGAGGAAATTCTCTCTAACTGGACCTCGTTGAATCTTAATTGACTACCCCTGGCCTACAGGGTGGAACCAGTTAGCCGTAGCTCTGTGAGCAATCCAGGTTTAGCTAGCTAACCTTATACAAACAAAGAAAACCTTTATATCACTTTTTTGTAGGGACACAACATGGATGGGTTTTTGAAATGAAAGAGTGGTGTGGGATTCCACAGTCATTTGCCTTGACCAGGACAAGATTAGCTAAATTTCACTAAAGAATTATGCATGAAGAGTGAAAATTGTGGAAATGTGGCAAAATAGAAAAAAAAATTCACAAGATTCTGAAGCTCCTGACGCACTGTGAGCTGCGCAATACACACCCATTATAAACTCCGAAAAGGACTGAAAAAATCATAAAAGTTAAATTGCTACAGTTCAAAAACTGTTACAGATATCAAAAAGCTGAATCATACGGCAATAGTTCGGGGTTTCTCAACATTTTAAAGTTGAAATGGTGTCTGTAGCTGAAAGTATGAGGAAGTAGAAGGATTTGAAAGTTTAAGACGTTTAAGAGGATTTGAAGATTTTCTCCATAGACATCCCATTCAAAAAAAAATTGCAAAAATCTTAATAATTCAAAAAGTTTAAAGGTTAGAAACATGAAAGGTCATAGCTGGCAGCTGAATATTTTGATTGTTGAACGGTTTCTGTAGCTTGAAAGAAATATAATAAAAAGTGGAAGAACAAAGATTAGAAGGACAATACTTGAAACGCTGAATCAACATTCCAACAATTAAAGCAAACTGGGGGTTAAAGAGTTAAAATAGAGTAAAAACAAGCTTCCTGTGCACACTTAAATCCATGATGACGCTTTATGCCTTGAAAATACACCAAAATAAAGTAAGTACAAAGGACAATCTTCAAAGATGTTTTACCTAAATGATATGACTGCACTGTGGTGAAACACACCAGTGCTAATAGTAAGAAATCTTAACTCATTCATGAAAACCCAAATGTTAATGCACACAGGAGATGTTCCAGTCACCAGATGCTGCCAAATCTTTTACACATGGCCTCAAATTTCTCTTTCTCAATTCATTGTTCCATAAAATGTTTAACTGAAGTGAAATAAAATGGCAATTCAGTGAGATTACAAGCTGTTTTATATATTGTTCAAACCATTAGTGAATGAATTTCATAAGTGTTAAAGGAGACAAGAGCTGTTTTCTGTTAACTATGTAGTTGAAGTAATAATAACAAAAATACTATTTTACAAAATAGATAACTCATTTAAATGAATAAGTATCTATAGATCAAAGCATGGCCCCGGTCCAGACTCATTCTGTTGGCCTTGGCAGCAGCATGCGGAATGGGGCGGGGTCAGATAGGGGCGGGACGTATAATAAATACAAAAGCAAATCTGTACTGAACTAAATATGATGGAAACTTATATATTCAATAACATATTTTAAATATACTTTTTAAACCACATGTGCAACGTGGTACTATCCCGATACAGAAGGCAATATAGATATAGATATAAAGTAGACATAATGCTTGTCACATGTATCATACACTTGCCACCCACCCCAAGGAAGGATTTGCTTCAATTTAGAGACCTACACCCGCATGGATACTTGGAGGTTTCTAGACACATTATGCACACACCAGGTTCATCCCCATCCAGAGCCAGCGGTGGATTCTTAAAGAAATATTGTTTTACTGCTTTTCCTTATTAAGTGTGTATATTTCACTAATCCGCTGTTATTCAGAGACATTATTTTTGATGGCCTGCAATAACAATAACTGCAACCTGCACATTATGAGACAGGTCTCTTGAGAGACCTCCAGCCAGCTCACAGCATGGTTTGCGGGCTGGCTACCCAGCTGGCATACTGGGTAGTCACCATCAACCAACAGTTTACAGGTGCATTACTCCACCCACTAATCTGCAGCATGGAAGGGAAGGGCAAACCAATCAGATCAGTAGCCCCGCCCCCAGGACCCTCTCGACTCATTCGAAAGATTGAGCCCCGGATCTCCGCGGACTAGAAGCACCCCTGCTGATCGTACACAGTCAACAGTCTCCATGATGGTTCTGTCTGCTGAACAACATGCAGGCTGATAGCAGCAGCTATGACGCGCGTGCGATGGTGATTATAATGACTAATACACCAAATCATTTACAAAGTCATTTACAATTTATCGTGTCAATACATGAATTCTGCAAGACAAATATGAGAAGTATCGCAGATTCCAAAGACATAAGCATCCCATCTGCTCTCGTTCATGTCGGTACAACATCACAGCCACGGCTCTGACAGGAGGATGAATTTCAGCACTTCATTCTAACAGCCCCGGTTTGCCTGCGGCGGCGTTTGTTTCGGAATAAAAGCAGTGCGTTTGAGAGCGGGGACAATAGACGCGTCGGTAGGTGTACCTGTCGGCAAATGGCGCTGATTGTGGAAAAGATGTCAACACATTGTGTGTGAGCTGCTGCTACCGATGATGTTAGTGACTCACCGCTCCGTTCAGATCAGCTGCAGAAGAGAAGATGCTCAGCGGTCAGTGCTCCTCGAGCCTCAGCGAAACAAAGCGGGAGTTGATGAGCGTGATCAAGAAGCTCTAACAATGTGTTAGGTACCAGGAGACCACGGTATTGTGGGGCCTCTGTGCCCTCAGTTCTGTCTGACAGACTTCTACAGCCGCACAACAGCGCGCCCTCACAGCAGATGGAGAAACACGGGGAGGGCACCAGATAGGGATTGTACCTTCATTTCAGATGTTATTATAAGGTACACGCAGGGTCGTCCTTCAATCAGAGGATCGGCGGTTCGATCCAGTCCATGTCAATGTGTCCTTGGGCAAGACATTTGACCCCACATATAAGTCGTGTACATCGTCTGAAAGTTGGGAACCTGAAGTCTAATATTTTCACATGAAGTGTGTTTGTCAAGGTCTTCTTCATAAATCAGAAAATGGTGTTAAAGGGCTTATTGCTCTAAGCATTATGGTGGAGGTTTAAGATGGCCATTCTCATGCTCACTTATGTCTCATACTATTGATTCCATTTGTTACACAGATTTGGTGGTAAATGTAGCAATTGTTGACACTAGAGAATTGATACAAATGGTCAAAAGTTTTTGAGTAACACCATAAAAAAATCCGTGCTGTGATTTGGTATCAAAAACCTTTGACAATTGTAGCTTTCTGCAAGAATGGCGTTTTTCAGTGATAGGGGGGCAAGCACTGCTCAGAAACCCTCTTATGGTTTACATACCCAGGAAAGACCGGTCATTTTATACAGTGACTAAAAGGTTCACAAAATGCTCCCACCACGTGAAATGGCTACTATGGAGACTCACATCCTCATAAGTACAGTTGGTCTCATTGGATCCGCAAGAGTCTCAGCTGTCAAACCCAATTTAATGCAATTCCAAGACTTGGCAAGACTGCAGAAATATTCAGATACAGCATTTTCAAAAATAACAGTTATACTGCATTCAAAAAACTGCATTAGCACAAAGTGGATCCATTTCATTCACATATATTTTTGCCAAACTTGGGAGCATTATTCAGCTTCCTTACGGAGAAGCCAGGATTCATTTGATTTTTTAGTTTCGCTGTTCAATCTGCTCTAAAACTGAGCCTGCTACAGCCTCCGGAAGACAGTAAAGTCGCAAGATGGAAGATGAAAAAAAGTTAAGAATTTTATTCCCTTGAAAGAAAATGCTTTGTTTTGTTATAATTTGTCCTTAATCATATTTCACATCAAAACATTATCCATGATCACGAAAATAGAAAGATGTCTCCAGTCAATTAGAAGACCCGTTAGCAGTATGTCACCTAAATATGAAATGAAGTCCAACCAATAGACCAGAGTCGACTGCTCTGATTTGCAGCTGTTGAGCTGTGAGCACACACATGTTCCTGTATGAGTCTGAACGGTGTTTAATCATGATCAATTCATATTGTTCGATTTTTCAAAAATACATTATAGGCTAATAGATTGAATTTACAATGTGTCATCAAAAAATATAATCAAGTTAATTAACTGAAATTACGGGACTGCCTAAACCATCTATTTTAATACATTTAATTAATGTATCATAACTTGTATCATAATATTTGAATTGATTATAATTAATCACCAAATACTTTAAAAGTATTATTTTTCCGGCAGCAGAGTTCAGAAAACAAAGTGTGTGTTTGTGTGTGTGTGTGTGTGTGTGTGTGTGTGTGTCGTTACAAAAAGGTACCCAGCGGCATGTCTACACTGAAAAGGTTTCCCATGTTCCCAACTTCAATGCCCACAAGGCTGGGCTTTAGTGTCTGTCTGACTCCACCTGAATGCCTGCATACATACTTTATAAAGCCAACACAGCTCTAAAGGAAACAAAATAGACAAGTTAAACAGATACTGTATATGGTGAGACACCAGCCTGTAAGACAGCGCGCAGGGCTTTGACTCCCGCAGGATCGCTCTGTGGATCCCCCTCCTTTGTACATGAGGCAGGAGCTTTGTACGTAATGAGGCAAGTGTATTTGTGGAAGCAGCCAATGGGAGCAGTGCAGGGATCAGCCTGCTCCAATCACAGCTTAGTGCTGCTGGTCATGGCAGCGCTCCGCCATCAGTAACCAAGGATTCCTGTGCTATAAAAATCAGCGCATCCATTTTCACTCAGCAGCAGTAAGAGTGGCTGAAGTCATTTAAATGGGTTCATGTCCCGCTTCTGTCTTTAGCTTATACAATTCCACAGCGAGATACAATCCCACACGTGTTGGAGCGCTTTAAGTTACGTAACATACATTAGTTGGACTACATTGTGAGTGCGTGTGAAAATAGGATCTGTGATCAGATCTGGCAACAAGATCAAGAAAGCAATCTTTAAGGAAGAGGACATAAACAACAGCCTAGCTTAGCATAAACACTGTAAGCAAGGGGAAACAGTTAGAGGAAACATTATACCTACCAACACCTCATAGATCCTATTATCACCTGTACCTCATTTGTTTAATTCATACTTAAACAGAACAGAAAACAACAGTTTGTAGTTTTAGCAGCAGTAACATGCTGGCCAACACTTGGGTGCAGAGACAGAGCAGCAGCCAAGCTTGGTGTTGCCTGTTTGTAGACCAAAACATATCTGGCAACACACGTCATAGCTGGCACTAGAGTATAGGCGGATGAATATACTGCTGTTTGTCAAGAAATAGTTACAGCTCACATAACTCCCACTAAAAGCAAATAGTTTGCCACGGAATATTGTCGATTCTGATTGGCTGGCATGTGTTAATTTCTAGTACCAGACAGTTCCATTAGACACCTCTGGAGTTACAGTTCCTCATCAATTTGCCTGTATTGAATCTTAACGGCGGCAGTAGCAAGACAAAGGGTAGAACTTCTGTTATTTATGTTACTAGTATGATAAAATTGATAACTGCACACTGAGAACAGTGCAAATTTGATTTTGAAATGTGTTTGATATTCGTGTGAATTTTGATGTTGAAATCATGGTACAAGGAGGAAAAAGAGGACATTAGAAGCAATTCAAGCTATGTTAAAATTGATAGCCTATATATTTGATATAAATATAATAATTTAAGTATTGCTTAACAATGGTCATGAATGGCAATTAGCAATTTCAAATTTGCTAACATTAACTATCAGCTATTAGTTATATGCATGATAGTTTTTTACAATTAGTAACACACACTTTTTCAAAAGTGATCAGACAGTTCTCTTTACCAACATGCAGGTCTGCACAATAGGAACTGTAATCCAGGGTTTGAATCACATGTGTTTCCTAATTAAGACTTGGACCCCCCACAACAGGGCAAAACAACAGGTCAGGGGGTCAAAATATTGATTTATTGTCCTTACCTTCAGTGAATGTTTTATTCACTGCTAAAATGGAAGTGATCGGGAGGTAAATGTTCATTTTGCTCATGTGTGACTGTGACTTTACTCACATCGTTGCAGTGGCTCTCGTCCTCATTACAATGAAGTCCATGCTGGTGTGTGAAAGGGTGGTGAACTAATGTGGATGGATAAAAGCAGATTGGGTAATATATGCACGATGTATTTATATTTTCTTTTGCTTACATTAAATGGTAAATGGATGTACTTGTACAGCGCATTTCTATTCTTCCGACCACTCAAAGCGCTTTAACACTACATGTCATCATTCACCCATTCACACACTGATGACACTACTATGTAAAGTGCCATCTGCCCATCAGGAATCATTCACACACTGATAGCACAACCTTCGGGAGCAATTTTGGGGGTAAGTGTCTTGCCCGAGGACACATCGACGAGGACTAGAGGAGCCGGGGATCAAACGGCCGATCTTCTGACTGAAGGACAACTTCTGAGCCACAGTTGCTCAACAACATTAGCTATTTACACAGCTACATTACAGTGATTTTTTTTTTGTATGGCTAAAAGCCATATTTATCATTATGAATATTAGTTAGCTTGGGTGTTCACCAACTTTAGTTACCAGATCTCGCACCCGGATGTTGCTGAGACAGAAAAATGTCTGGAACAAAGTTCAACTTCTCCCGATTTGTGTGTTCGAAAACAATAATTTTAGTGTCAGAATGTTCTGAAGATATGTGGCTTGTAAAAAATGTGTCCAATATTTACTTTAATGACGATGGAGCAAAAGAATCATACATACTCTATGTTCATGTTCACTTCTCCCATTGAAGTTAATAGACTCAGGACCTGCCACAAGTCTGTTAAAGGGTGGTGAACCTCACGTGACAGGAAACAGTCTCTCAGTGGGACATCTCCTTGTCTCCTGTCTCTGATTTAAACAGACAAGATACTGTAAGGGCCTCTGTCCACATAGTGCATAGTGCAGAAAAGCAGCTGCAGGGCGCAACCCAGCATTTCAATGAAAAAGTGCTTGAAGCACTTATGTGGACACGTTATGTGGACACAGGCCCTGAGACTTCAGTTTACTGTACTGGGTTCCCTTTACGCCATGCAGAAAACGTTGACCCCCTGATTGTCATTGTACGTTTGCACTCTGCTGTAATCTAACATCCAAAATGCACTAATGCAACCAAAACACTTGATTCACGTCTCAGGATCAACCCTGTCTTCTACATTTGGCCGAAGTTGTCATCCACATCACATTTGATGTCCTCTCTCACAACACACCTGGGAGATCATTCTCCATGTCTGACTCATCACTGCTCTGCAGATATGTCCAGACATCCAGCATTCATTGTGTCCAAGAAAGACATCTGATCATGGTCATCAGAAACCTTCCCTCCCTCTGGAAAAGAGTTCCTCTCTGGAGTTGAAGAATGGTGAGTGAGGTGGAAGAAAAGTGACACCATGCTGGGAGGGGCTGTAAGGCACTCTGTGACTGTGTGACACTAAAAGTAAAGTTGACATTTTCTCTCGTCAGTCGTTAGTATCGTTGGTAACGTGACTCGTTAGTCTCTCGGTAGTGAAGTGAGTTGTTAGTCAGTCATCTAAACGTCACCTTCCTAAACCTAATGTGGCTGACTGACTAAAGAGCAATATTGGCTATTGATATTGACTTAACAAACTGGTAAAGAAGGCCGGCTCCATCATTGGCTGCAAACAAGACTATCTGGAGCAGGTGGTGGAGAGGAGGACACTGAAGAAACTATTATCCATATTGGATAACCTGGACCACCCTCTCCACCACCTACTGCAGGGACAGAGGAGCACTTTCTCCAACAGACTGATCCAGCTCCGCTGTCACAAGGACAGATACAGGAGAACATTCCTGCCCTCTGCTATAAGACTCTATAATAAATCACCTCTGGCCAGATCAATCACACATCCAACAGTGTTACTCTGGTGTTGTTGTTGTTGTTGTTGTTGTTTGTTTGGTTAAATATTTGCACTATTGTTTAGTTAGTTCATTTAATATGATATGTTATTGTATATATTGTGCATTTGATATTTGCATTTGATATTTAATATTTTTACTCTGTTATTTTTATTTACTTGTACCATAATTGCTGCTGTAGCGAAAAAATGTCCCCTCGTGGGATTAATAAAATATCCATCCATCCATCTATCTATCTATCTATCTATCTATCTATCTATC
>NW_022280087.1:1971818-2003914 GCF_004355925.1 Anarrhichthys ocellatus | reverse complement strand
ATCCATCCATCTATCTATCTATCTATCTATCTATCTATCTATCTATCTATCCATCCATCTATCTGTCTATCTATTTTGACACGCCACCCCGACACGTCTAAAACTGACCCTAGGTTACGTAGAGGGTCATTGTTTGAAGCTTAGGGCCACTGACCAAGCTGCGGTATTTGAACAGTGTATTGAGGAGCGCTTGTTTTATTCCTTATCAATAAATAAAAAATGAAAGTAGCAGCTGAATGAAACAATTTAAAAACGGGTGGCAGTATTTGAGTAAAGACTTCCATCTTTGACAAAAATGAAAAACTTAACACTCAAATCAGCAGCACCATGCCTACTCGTTCTGCACAAGAGAAACCAACAGCATGAGTACAAAGACATATGACGCGACTCTCCTTATAATTGCCGTATCTAAGCCACTTTGAGGGCCTTTGTGTGGTGAGCATAGCGCTCCCTGCATCAGCAGTCTGTACAGTCACATCTCCTCACTCATTCATACAGACTGTCCTTCCCCCATCACTACACAAAAGGCCCCCCTTTGCACTCGCAGCCCCTCCCCCTTCACTATAAATAGCAGCCTCTCCCTCCCCCAGTATGAGCAGGTGCTGAGCCAGACCGTCTGCTGAGGTGAAGTGACAGCTAGAGAGGAGCAGAGAGACATGTCCCCCGTCCCTTCCTGATGGCTACCAGTTTGGAGACAATACATTTCAAGCATAAATTACGTCTGAACCTTTTCACCACATCTGAACTCATGTTGTGCTGCAAATTATATAATATTATTATTATTATTATTATTATTATTATGTGTTGTTGGAGTGCAAGTTCTTGACATAATTACTCTTGATCCAGAGATGTCTATGGTTGATAACTATAGTAATAACTAACCTCAGTACATGGCCAAAAGGAGCTGTGGGCCCACTGACCCCTTTAGTTGTGCCAGTGGTGGGCCGTCAGGACCAGCAAGGCCTTCTCTGCTGGCCTAAACAGAATCACAATGTCATAGCTATTTTATAATTTAATCTTTTTTTTTAATAAACTACATGTATTATAATTTATTTAAAAAAAAATCCCATTATCTTATTTTGTCATTGCACAGCTACTGTCTTCCTCAGTTGCTCTGCTTCCAGTGCAGCTTGTTTTAAGTAGAGCTTTTATCCAATCAGTTTCTTCCCTTCTGCAGTCGGGCTCATTAACAGAGCCAGGGACCCCCACTGACTCCGTCATCCCCAGGACAATTTCCTACCGGTCACTCCCCTGCATCCCTTCTATTACACTCGACACTTTTACACTACACTTACATCTCACTTGTTTATAGTCCTGTTATCTGTTCATTTGTGCACTTTATTTTATATTTCACTTTATTTTATATTTCACTTTATTTTGTATTTTACTTTATTTTATATTTTTCTGTAAATTTTAATATGTTTCTACTTTGCACTGTTGATTGTTGTTGATTGTTGTTCAATGTTATGCACCCCCCGTCATGTCAAATTCCTTGTATGTTCAACATAACATGGCAATAAACGGTTCTGATTCTGATTCTGACCTCTGTGTCTCTAGGTAAGAAGAGAGGCCCGAGGCCTGCAGACTCACAAGTGAATCCATGTGCACTTTAAGTGAAAGGGGGGCGATATTGTTGATTGTCATAGTGTTCAACCAATCAGATCTTTAGTTTGACATGTTGGGCGTATTCTTTGACGTGTCAGAGTCTGCTAGCTGGCCTACAAGTACGTCATCATTACGTGCAGCTCAGTTTTCAGGTGCAGCTCTGCAGTGAGGTGCAGCGTGTGCTGTGATTGGTCAGTGGGCGAGCACGTGACTATCGTGAAATTAAACCTAACTAGCCAGCAGAGCTTAGTCCGAGTAGTAAGAGTTCAAATTGAAAGATATGGAAGAAATTATGACATTTTTTTGCATTTAGCTTGGTGTAGATTTTTTATTTTTTTACCTAGCTTTGTTTTTTTAACACTCAATGGCTGAAGGAGGGGAAACTGATTTGTGAGTTGGGATTTAACTCTTTGTCAACAAAGAAAGGAGGATGGAGTTTGTCTTTAAGTGAACAGTATTCGGTAAGTCAACTGTGTTTGTTTTTTTACATCTAATATCTGAATGGCCCTTGAGTGTGTAGCAGAATGCGTGTGGCTGCTGTTGTTTTCCCGTTAAGCTAGTTTAGCGTAGCCTCCCAGAACACCTGCGGTGCCTCAGCTGTTTTTTGTTTTTGTTTTTTTTGTTCCGGTTCAGAGGTCACACAGCCCGTTGTCTCCTACATGAGTGCAGAAAGCATTATATTTCCTACAATTTAAGCTTCTGCATTTTCCAAATGCACTAGTATTATTCAAACGTATTGTTCGGTTGGTAAGCCTCGTACCGAACGGTTTAATATGAATACGTCTATTGTTACACCCCTAGAAACAAATAACCGTAGCTGTGGCGTCATAATGAGGTTATTAGGTGGTGTTTCAGCTGCAGGACAGCACTGAAGGCCCAGGTATAAAATGCACGGCCCGCCACTGAGTTGTGTACGTAAGGCCCCAGGAAAAGCATAAGCTGTTTATGGACCAGCAGCTGGTCAGGAGCTTGGGCGGAATACGACTTCCTGGGTCCACATCCCTCCAGCTCTGCTCATCTCTGCAGTATCTTTTACTTCATGTCTGATTCCTCTGCTGTGCTGCAGGTGGGACATCACACCATGAGTGTGATGTAAATCACATTTCCCTGTGTGTGAACAAAACAGTGTTCCAGAGGCTTCTGCACTCCCTCCCTCTTCTATTGACATGTGTGCTTTGTGGCCTCCAGCTGAGCATGTGCTCTTTAATTACCTCCCTCCACTTCCACTCAATTACCTCTGTGCCAGCACAATAGTCACCAGCCTGCTTTCAACACCATGTTAATACCCAGCCTGCTGATGCGTTTAAGGTTCACTGTAAACATGGAGGCTCAGGGTCATGCTTCTTGTGATAATGACATTTGCATTCCCAGAGATCTAAGGCCATGTCCACACTACTCCGTCCACACGGCGTTTCAGCATCGTTTTCGAGATGATCTCCGTCCAGACTAAAAGGGCTGAAAACGAATATCACGTGACTATTCACGTGCACGCATGCGGGAGGGTGTCGATGTAAACAGGAAGTAGATTGGTTGCTTCGTTAAAAAAAATACGACAGAGTAATAAAGTAGTCTTTAATAATGAAAGGTCGTGTTTGATACTTAAGATCTTCTCTAAAATCTTTCTCTATGAACTCAAATAGACACATTTCATGGAAAGTTTTAGAACTTTTATTTTTCAGACTTAGTTACAGTGCTGTGGGTCTTGCTCTATCTCTCTCTTTCACTTCAAATTTACTTTAAAATCAACACTTACACATAAAGGTTTACTAGATTATGGTCCATAAATGTGGTCAACACACGTCTCTCACTCGTTTCCTTGGTTCCGTTTCATTGTTGTCTGTTCTCACTCGTAGCTCTGCTGGTGACTAAAGTCTCTGTCCTACTGGAGAGCAATTACTGCTTTTGTTCCTTTACATTTTATCTGCAGACTTCACAATAGATGTGCAGAACAAAACAAGCATTAATAAGAAAAGAAAGTCCTCCGCTTTGTGTCCATCACCCTCCCTAAAGCCGCTAACCGTGACTTCAGACGTCCGCTCCGTAGGTCTGATGACGCCGCTGGTCACGCCGCTCACTAACCGCTCCAATAACAGCTGCTTCCTCCGTAATAATGCAGACTTTAACTGGACAACAGCTGCTAGTAAAGACAACAAGGTCAGCAACACCTGTAATCAGTTGTCCATGTTAAATTAACCTGGTAGTCGATCGGTAATCAATGTTGTTGTTTGTGATCTTCCGGGTAAGGGTCACGTGATAGGGGTGTGACCAATCAGGGAAGGACACGTCGTGACTGCTAAGAACCAATCAAGTACCGAACGCGGGTGTGGGCGTCATCGTTTCCAAACTTATCCGTTTTCGACCGTCCACACGACAAAGCAACTCCGGTGTTTGCGAACTCATCCGTCCTCGGGAGCGTTTTCAAACTCCTCCGTTTTCGGTGCTCGAAAACGCCGGCGTAGTGTGGACACTCAGTGTAAACGTAGCAAAACATATGCGTTTTCAAATGGAAACGTAATAGTGTGGACGTTAGACTATGCTGTTTTTTGCGATTGCTTACAAACTTGTTGTGGAACTTGGCTGATTGTTTGAAAACTCTACAGCCAAACCAAATAAGATACAGCTTGGACATAAACATCTTACTTTGATGTCAAAATAAAACTTCACAATCCTTTTCCAAAATGGTGTTTTTGAACAAAATGATTCACACATGCACCGTTTGAATTAGTCTTTCAAAGCAGCAAAAACACATTGATGTATTTTACACAAAACCATGCTGTCTTTAGTACTGTTCTCAGACAGGCCTCTGTGAACGATTATCCCAGTGCATCACAGTTCAATCAGGAAAGACAAGTGAATGAAGGAAAGATACTTGTTCATTATAAACAGTTGACATGTGATGATAAAGTCTTGACAGAGTTTGTGGTGCTTGGACTCTACAGGGAGATTTGTAATGGAGGGGCGTGTGCCCTGAGCAGCAGAAGATAAACCCCCCGTGGAGTCCAGACACTGGTGGTGGCTGATGAGGCTGATAAGATGATGAAGCTGAGAGGACTGGGCGGTGATGGGGAGGTGGAGGGCCGCGTTCAAACAGCAGCATGAATGTACTATAGGTAGAGAGACATCCTTATTTGCAGTTTTTTTCAATTGCTAATATGACACAATTATCAAAACAGAGGACAAAACTCCCAACACATTTTCTGCTTTGCACCCAATTTTGCAATTCAACATGGCACTTTGTGCAACACACTGCACATGGTTCTCTACATTAGACTCAGGAAGCTGACATAAAGTCACCAATTCACAACACTTCCACTCAAAATGCAATACCCATAGATGATGTACTACTAACAGGTAGCACCTGAGTCCTGTACCAGACAGCAGGTTACGTTAGAGATAAGAGATCAAGTCGTATAAAAGCAATTTGGGGCATTGAACAGGCTGGCTAAAAAACGCATGGGATTTAAAACATGGTGAAATAAGGGCAGTTTAACTACTATATCTCTATAAGAACAACAATTTCATGTAATTTAACGAGTTGAAAGTGAAGTATGACGTGCTACAAACACTTTTTACAAGTTTTATTCTGTCTAAAGAATTCAGTGAAACGGTCTCATGCCCACACTGGAGATGTTGTCTCGAGGAGAGGAGAGGACAAGAGGACATCTTGGTAGATGAATGGGGTACAGTATAATATACGTTATATTATACCCATATATATATATAGCGTATAATGGCACATAGACAAATCATAAACACACAATATACCGTATATAAAATTGGATAGTGAGAATCACCCCTGTGATGTGAATTTAATTTGATTTTAATATTCCAGATAAGCTACAAGTGCAATATTCATGCAGGTACAGCATTGCTTGTTGGAATGTGAGGACGATTCTAGACTTCGGTGATACAATGTAGCTCTCAAATGACCTCTTCTCCAATACCCTTTTTGTCTTTAGCTATTTATTTTCAAGTGATAATTGTTCATTTATCATGTTATACACTGCCACCTGATCAATTTGGGGGACGTTTCAGATATGTATGTACGTGATATATATATATATATATATATATATGTGATATATGTGTGTGTATGTGTGTTTTGTGTGTGTGTGTGTGTGTGTGTGTGTGTGTGTGTGTGTGTGTGTGTGTGTGTGTATGTGTAAATGAATAAAATCAATAAATACAGAGTTTTAAAAATGCATCTTGGGTGATCAGATCACAAGTGTTCTACTTTGTGTCTGTGAGTCGAGCTTTTGGCTTCATTTCTTGCTGCTTGCCAGTGTAGCAGCTTTGACCTGATCTGCTGTTATATGTCTTTTTTTTTTTACACATATCGTATTTTTATAATCCTCAGTATTTTTTATATATTTCACTTTATCATATTTCTATTCATTTGTATTTTTGACGTGTTATATTTGTGTATCTTTTAGATCTTTTGATAGATTATTGCTGTGATTGATGTGTGTAACACCTGTCTGCACACCAGATGTTATAGCAACACGGTCTTCTCCTCAGTGGGCTGGTTTGTACAGTCTCCATTATGGCTGTGGTTGATTACATCTGCCTGAAGGCTGGATGTGAGTAAATACTCGGCTCTCTTCTCTCCATGCCAATACTGGATCAGCATGTAGACATTTGATGATGATAATCCATCCTGAGTCAGGGACCACCTGTTCATCCATTTCTGCTGCTCTGCTCTCTGCTGCTGTCTGCTGGACAAACTAACAGAGGCTGTGCTCTATTAAAGGAAAAGTCACCACACTGCATAGAAACAGAGAGGAGCTGGGGGGGGGGGGCGTGAATAACTAAAGCTGAATTATAGAAATATACATAAGGAACACCTGGATCATCAAAACAGCATTATAAGCAGCATTTTCATTTTGTAGCAGTAGTGGAGATGGAACCAGTTTGAACTACTTTGGATACAAGGACACCTCAGAGTCAGGAAAGATCACTGCAGACCCTTCACACCCCAGACACAAGCTGCTCCAACTCCTCCCCTCTGGTAGCTACAGAGCCACCAGATACCAGAAGAGCTTCTTTCCACTGGCCGTCACTCTGATGAACACGTAATCAGTCATTCTGCACTATTACCTCCATTTCATTGTTATTGTTGTATTTTATGGTCATATATATACTTTTGGATATATATTTATATTTGTAGTTACATTTGTATGCTTACCACTGTTCTACTTTGTTGTCCTTGTTTTTTTGTTGTTGTTTATTTGTATATTCCGTGTATGTACGTTGAGAGCAACGGAAAAACCGTCAAATTCCTGCATACGCATACATGCCAATAAAGCTGATTCTGATTCTGATACAGATGGCTTATTTATTCAAGAACGATGCATCGTATTTCATTCATTGATTTCTTCAAATCTGACTCTGCTAAGAAACTAACCAACTACAGCACAGTACACAGTCACTGTAGCAAAAAGTACAATATTTCCATCTGAAATATAATGCAGTAAAAGAATGAAGTGGCATGAAATGAATACAATTCCGTCAACATAAGCTTAAGAAAATGTGTTAAGTTCCCATCACAGGCTCGTCTCGGAGCAGTTTATGTCACAGATGCAGAGGAACAATGAAGATAAAATGATTGCATCTATTTATAACAATAACCTCAGTACAGATAACATCCTCAACTAGGAAACGGGTGAGAAGAAGACATGAGGGAGGTCACATGCTTGGGTTCGCTAAGGTCCCTCAAATCACTAAACTTTTAGCTGAGAGCACTTCAAAAACGAGCCCACACCAGATGTATAGAAAGTAACTAAAGCCGCTTTTCAACTGCAGTAACTTTCCCCAGGAACTAGGAACTGAATTGCAGCGTTTCGACAGCAGGAATCAGGGTCTAAATAAAGTTCCTGGGCCATTTTACCCCCCATAAAGGTTCTGGTCCGAGGGTAGAACCTTCTGAAAGTACAGGCACTCTTGCGGTTGGGGTCTTCAGTACTTGGTCAAACACACACAACGCTGCTGCTTCAACTCATAAACGGCTTCATCCATAAAACAAGAAAGTAGTCTATCGATTTAAGACCATTTCAGGTCGAGGGGAGAGCATTTCTCTTTGTTTGATCACAGTCAAATTAAAGTCAGGCTTTGATGTCAAAAAGTTATCTGACCTTCTAATTGTTTCACGGCGGCTACGTTCTAAAGCACAAATACATAACCATCACAGACTCTCCTCTGCATTTCATTTATCACATCCAACGTGCATCAGTAAATACTCTGCAGCAGTAAAACGATCATCCCAGTGAGACAGAACGTAGCTTTATTTTGTTTTCAACGTGATCTGTAGATGAAACGGGCGGGCACGCTGACCTGCAGGCTGCAGAGTGTGTTTACCTCTGGGTTCCCCAGCAGCCCTCCTCAGCCTCCAGTCTTTAGAAACACACACAACAATGAGCTGAAAGAACCTTTTAGTTCATTGAAAAGTAATCCTGGGACTAAAATGACCAGAAACTTGTTGATGGAAACACGGCTTAAGAGAGCTACTTGCTTGTACATTTCTTACTAAATTCGTACCATGAAATTTAATTAACATTTGATAGATTAATGCAGGATTAAACATGTTTTATTAGGGCTACGTAAGAGAGGTCAGTTGTTATTTATGCACGGTAGTTATGTTTTTACGGTTGTTATGTGACGTTGATGAATCATGATCTTTTTTCTAACATCAACCAATTAGTTTTGTTGCCGAAACCTAACCATTCTTTTTACCACGTTAACCACGAGGCATCTGCCAGCGTGATACGAGGCTTATTCCGCTGCCGTTATCAATACGGTTTACTTTGGCTCCAGAGCACTCCAGCCATAAATACTGGTAAATCAATTGCTGATGTTGTTATTTTATTAAGGGGACGCAACGCACCAATATTTGTAACAAATCGACAGGCAACTCTGCAGGACAAAATGAAAATGTGTTATATTTTCCAGCTCCATCGTTTACGAGTCATATTTGTATCTACCGTTTCAGCCCAACAGTGTTTTTCCAGATAAAGTGTACAAACACTTCACGCCTTGTCAGTGTCATGATGAATGCACAT
The DNA here is from genome assembly GCF_004355925.1 of Anarrhichthys ocellatus. Classification (NCBI taxonomy): domain Eukaryota; kingdom Metazoa; phylum Chordata; class Actinopteri; order Perciformes; family Anarhichadidae; genus Anarrhichthys; species Anarrhichthys ocellatus. Next base: position 1,995,254 of record NW_022280087.1, on the reverse strand, counting down.
GTGTTTATGCAGGATCAGCTGGAATGAATCAGGAGAGTGGATCTACTTGGGCAGCACCAGACCTTCTCACCCCTCATTCTCCACTGGATGACACACAGCAGCCAGAACCTCAGAGGGTGGCTGCATTGCTCTACTCTACAAAGAAAAAGAAGGCTTTACAAATGATCTATATCTTGTCCTAGGTTTATTCACTTATGTACAACTAATGAACTGCATATTTAGCTTTTTCTGGGCAGGCTGCCCTGCATGTAACCACGATGGCAGCTTAAAGGTTGTCCAACCAGTGATGGTGAGCTCTATTATGCGGTTAGAAGTTTCACTCAGTCTCTAGATATTAGGTGTTATGATAGTCAACCATATATCACTGAATGTGATCTACACATTTGTGTCCTTCCTCCAGCATATGAAGCTTAGCAGAAGTTCAGTCAGGACTTTATGCTACTTAATGCTCTCATTCTACTCACTCAGCTGACAGCAGGCTGAATCTTTCAAGTTAAACCAGTCAGATTTAGCCACGATCTCCCTGCGCCAATCATGTCATTGCTGTCAAACTTTAAAACGGTTCTGCCTCTGTCAGTCTGAACTCCATCGGATGGAATAGTCCTGTACTACTCATGGCATCACTACCCTCGTTTCCAGATCCTGCCAGAAGATCACCAATGATGTAAAACATATTGTGGACTTATATAAGGCAACTGATATAAGCTAATACTTGAACATCAGTCCCTGTTATGGATAAATACCAATACTCTGACCAGTATTGCATGACTAATACTAGTTTTGTTAGAGCTGACATGTGATAGCAAACTTTACATATTGTGATGTGAACGCAACATTAGCTGTTCTCACACCACAACTCCATATCTTGAGTTGTTATAGCCGTTATTTCTGGTCCTCATCTCTTTCCGGTCTCTTAGACACCTAGCAGACTCATCATTTTTATATTCATTTCCAACTTTTTCGGTGATCATTGAGGTCATTTTGAAATCTTTTTCCTACACATTGATTCACTGGGGGCGCCATGCTGCAAGTTGATCTTGAACAGCAGCTGAAATTCTTGCAGTTATCTACAGCAGTGATCTCAGAATGTCTCCAGTCCAACAGGCATCCATGGTGCTACTAAGAAACAACACTTACACAGTACGATACAATCCAACACAATAGCCCTAGTACCTTCGCAAAGGTACAATAATCCATCATAAACACTGCACTGTAACTGAAACCAATAAAACACAAGAAACTATAGTGCCACCTAAACAGTGACCACAGAGTTGAATCAACATGGCACAAATACAGTATTGTTATTACAAGGTTGTGTGTGGGAATTGCACTACATTGCACACATGTTGCCTTTAGGGTAGTGAGTGTCACCCAAATCAATAGGATATAGGATAGTGCAATAATTGTATGCAGAGTTCAGTCATGTTGTGTAGAATATTGTCATGTCTCGTTCTGCTCTTTAGGTTATGTTTACTTTCATTTTAACATTCCATTGTTTTGGAACAGACTTGTTCTCTTAGACATTAGGGTCTAAGAGAGGGTCAGAATAGTTCTGTAATGTTACTCACCATTATATCAGAGGCAGAAAGTCAGAAGACATCAGCAGTCAAGGGTCCAAAGTTAGACAAAAAACAAACAAAACAAAAAGTTAGCACAGAATCTGCATGACACAGAGAAATGATTTCTATTTTGTTATTTTTAATCCTCAATCCTTGTTTTTTCAACTCCCCGAGGGAGAACTTTTTTTCTGACATCCAGTACATCATCATTATTTTCCCCAACCATCAAGGCAGCGTGACTCGCTCTGCAGGTATCCCTAAAATGTTGTCATTTTATACCAGATTCAGTTCAGTGGGTATAGCAGGGCGGCGTTCCTGCAAGCTTGACACAAGGCTGATGATGAGCTATTTGGTCATAAATATTGTGATGCTTGATTTTCTACATATTGCCCAGCCTGAGCAAAAAGTTACTGACACTAGGTCCAACATTGCATTTACTAATAGAACTAATGTTGCAGATATTTCAGATGATCCTGCCTGTCCTGAGCCACTTCACCATTTTTAGCAAATGTATCTTCCTGAGCTCATAACACTGTCTCACCTGCTTTCCTCTTCAAGTCTTCTTGTCTTATTACCTGATTCACTCTTGGAAGAGGTTATGGGTGCCATCGGGCCTTGCATACCCCAGATTATTAACTGTTATCCTTACTCCTGGCTGCATCCCAAATGATTACACATCTAAAGTTATTTAAAAGGTGGTGCTTGTTCAATTCTTAGCTGTATTAAATAATAATACGATTTTCAAACTGCAAAGCAGATGACAATAATCCCATTAAATCCTGCTTCATGCCTTTGTCTTTTTACGTTTGGACTATTGTAATGCACTGTTAACATACTTTAGTCAATACTCAGTGGCTCGGCTTCAGCTACTGCAGAATGCTCCTAATACTCGCAGGTCCCATATCACCTTAATTCTTGCTTCCATTCACTGGTTGCCAGTTGAAGGATTCAGGATTGATTTTAACATTATTTTAATAACTTTTAAGGCTTAAACTCTGTTAAATCACTGAGCTTTTGATTCCCTATGTTCCAAGTTGTAAGACTAAGATCGTCATACCTGTGAGGCAGGGATCATTTCATCGCTCAAAAGGGTTACTGCACAAAATGTCAGAGAGCAGAGGAGAAATTGGAGAGCAGAAATTTCAGGAGCACACAGTGTGAGGAGAAGGGCCGATGCCAGAGTGCTAGAAAAGCTCCATATCGGGACACAGCTTATTGTTTACTTTATGGCAGTCAAGTAACTTCAGCTCTGCCTTCTGCATGAAGAGAGCTGCCTCAGAAGTGGATCATCATCAGCACTGGGCTTTCATCATAATCACCAACAATAAATCATATTTCTGCTCAGTCAGACTCACAGGATTCCTGTTCCCACGTTTGCATAAACAGCGAGAATCCCGACTCTGTCTTTATGCAGACATTTGTCAGGGATGTGATATGGAAGTGTGGACACACAGATGAGACACAGGTCTGCTGCCGCCTGTCAAAACTGTGTGGGTGACAGGCCACCATCTGCTGGGAGTCACATACACCTCATATCTACACTCATTTCAATACAAAAATAACACACTTTAGAATGACCTTAAATGTTGTAGAAAAGATTTAACCCCCAAAACACACTGCAATTATTAAAGTTGAGTTATATCATTATGTTTAGAAGTGGATTTACCAGAACAAATGTGTGATTTGTAACGGTTTCAAGCCGCGTCATAATGTGGCCTTTGCTGAGGCAAAACTAATCATTTGGCTAATTTCTCAATTTAGCTTGTTGAGGTTGTCAGTAAGACCATGCAGCTGTGGCAGATTCATGAAATATGCATTCACTACATGTATGCTTTTATACTGTTATTGTCAAAGACCATAAACACACTAATAAATAAAAAACTTTAACCAGCCAAATAGCAATATTAATACTCATTAGATCTACAATATTCCTACTGCCTCCCCATAAAAAACAATTCCTAGACAGGTTGCCTTCAAACTACTGCAGCAGTTGCATATTGACAGTGAAATGGGCTACAGTGGAATATGAAACAGCTGCAGTAGGCTGCAGTTTGGTAGACGGTTACGGAACCTGAGAGCTTGACAGCAGCCCTGCTCCTCTTCTCCGCTGACAGATGTCGGTCTTTTCCATCCGCCTCAGCTGGTTGGATTTCAGCGAGATATCACCAGCAGCTCATCACATCGACACCGGTCCGCAGCGCACCGCGGAGCCGCGGAGGAGTGGCCGCGGAGGGCTTTGGGAAATGCTGCGTCAAGCTGCCTCAGTTATACCGGAAACGAATGCAGCCGTTAAAAGTCTACAAAAAATACACATCGTACCACACAACCATCATCGATGTAGGTGGTGGGGATATGATGGAGAGAGCTCGACTCTTTTAGCTGTCAACATGTGTGAACAGAAGGCAATAATAGGCTAGTAGTAATCATAATTATAGACATTAGATTATTAAAAAACAATACAATTATATATAAAATAATTACCAGTAGCCTAATTCAATTTACAATACAATTATGCATCAATAAAACCCCAACTGAAAAACCATTAAATCTGCCAGTCATTCATTCTATTTCCTTATGTGATAGTTTATATATTTTATATATTTTGGTGTTTATGTCCTAAAGTGTTGTTGAGTTATTCTGAAGTTACGTTAGTGATGTTTATGACGTGTTTTCTGTACTTACATTGTTTCCGTTTAACATAGTTTACAAACACTGTCACGAATTGCTAACATAAATAAAGTTAATTACCAATTTCAGTGTTAAGATGTAACGTTAGTAACCTAACTTGTGTTTACTTTTGCCATTATAGAACCGACTGTAGGACCGCAAACGGACCAGGAATCGCTGACGTGTGTTCTGCGATGAACAATTGAGGTAGTAACGTTATGTGTGTGTGGGGGCAACATTATCCTGGATGTCATAGAACTTTCCAGAAGTTTAGAACATTGTGTTTCTAATTTTTTATTTTGTTTGTTTTACAGTCACTCGTCATCAGAGATTGAGGATACCAGCCAGACGCTGCAGTCCTCTTTCAAGGTGTTCTCCCTCTTTATTGTTTCATTCATGTGTGAGTTCAAATGAACTATAAATGTGTATAAGACGTGTTAACAAGCTAGACTGTGATGCAGTTCTATTACACTCTTCTTGATACTATTTTAACTCAGCGTTTCACTCTTAATGCTATTTTCATTCAGTGTTTCACTGTTGATGCTATTTTAATTCAGTGTCTGAGGTTATGCTCATGAGTTCAGTTAAGCCGCTCATTTAAGATTAAATGATTTATTTGTTTTCTTCTAAGCATGCAGTACATTGTGGGTTTTGTGATGTAATATAAATGTGTCTTTATTATTTGAGATCATGTATTAAACTGCAACAATTATGTATTGAAGATCTTTTTTATTCTTTTATTTGTTGGGAGTTAAATGCAAAAGTAGCGGGTTGTATTACCCTTTGTAAAGAAACTAGCTCTCCATGGATGTACTCTTCTGGTAAGAGTGTTTACAAAGCAGTGGATTACTCACCAGTGCACATCCAAGATTGATACTGTACACACACCTGCATTGATATGCATGAGCACTTTGTGTACATTCCCTGGGTAAGTAGTTTAATTAATGAAAATAAGTTGTGTTTCAACATGAGTGGTTACTTTTGTTGGGACTTCACCATGTGGTTGAAACAAAGACATGGGGCCTACCTGGGACTTTAAACTGGTTTGGACTTTTCCAACCAGGCGTTGCCAAACAACACCAAACAAGAGTCAATAGCAAATAAGCTGTTTGGCATTGGCAGAGAAGATTTGGCAAATGTTTCATGGGCGCAACCCACATACTCAGCTGTGCTGCTCATTCCAGAAATGCATGTTCCTTACAAATGGGGCACCGTTTGAAAGGTAAATAAACAGGCTTTCCAACGGCATAACATTTATTGCCAAGAAGTATTGTTACAACAGAGAAATAATCTACCAAACACTAATTTCCAAACTTTTTGTTCGACGTTTAGATGTTTGTTGATTTATAATATTGACTTTAATCAGTTTTATTAGAAATAAATAAACTGATAATAGCTGGATATGTGGTCTGTGCTCAAATTCAAACCTTCACTGTTCACTCTGAATGTGGAACAGTACTTTGACTATTGACATGAGTGTCTTAATCCAGTTTGGTTCTTGGTCCCTCATCTCAGGGTGGTGCCCCGTTATGTTAATAATCTTAATCAATATTTGAATTGTCATACTTGCTAATAACCAAACACGCTCCTGCCAGATCCCAACACTTATGTTTAGTGATGCCTGTCCTCAAATCTATACTTGATACCTATTGGTGTCCTGATGATCTTTGAAGAACGCACTAGAATCAGACAGAGTTCGATGCCTTTTCCATAACAGTCTTACTGTACGCCTGCCATCCCTCTGTAGTAGCAAAGCCAGTCTCACTATGCACCTGCTACGCCTTTCTTTTCTATAAGAGACTTGGATCCTTACTAAGGCACACAGGCTGGATGTTGACCCATTCAGACACTCTACACACACTAATACGCAGATGTCATATATGTAACTTTCAAACATTTAAACAAATAGATGGTGGCATCATAATAAATTACACTCATACAGTAGATATTTAAAATACATGCGAGAGACGATTGATCAATGAATCTTAATCGTCTCCCTCCATCCAATACAGTATGTTCTCCATACTGTCATTTTATTAGAAATGAGATTTACATTCAACTAAATGTAATTTGGAATTACACAATGTAATGTTTTTCCATTATAGTAAACATATTTGTATTTTTTTTACATTCTTTCAAACTCACTAGAAGACACAAAACTGATGACATCCTGGAGAGCTTAAGTGTTTAAGACATTTATTATGCATACTGGAACGACTCATAGAAATCAATTTAAAAATGTTTTCTTTGAAGACTGGACTTTCATTTTTTTACTGTCATAATGTACTTAACAGAATATATTGCAGCACTTTGTAATATTTACAGACATGGATTAGATTCATACTGGTAATCTGTTCAAGCTTTCATTTTACAACATATATTACAACCACGACTGCCATCACCACCAGGATTAATATAAGTCCCACGTAATGTTACCGGGAAGGCCAGGCACTCCACACACTTTACACCAGAAGATGCCCAAACAGCCTCTTAAAACCAGATTCATTTACTTTAACAAGTCGTGTTTCTTTTTGTGTTTTGCCTGTTCTAAAATCATTCCCAATAACATGTTTTCATTTTGAAATACAGTGACAACTAGTGTTAGTGCAGTAAACAAGACAAGACATCACCTCAGTCCTTCATCTCACTTTAAATAGGATTTTACAAAAACAGGCTTGATCAGTTCAGATGAGTATGTTTTCCACACTGACCATCCCCCCTGCAGAGATCTAATCTGCTGACCGTGGTGAAGCATCTTCTTCTTCTTCTTGTGATTCCAAGCAGGTACTTGCAGGTGGGAAGGGCAGAGTAAAATATAGCAGTGACACATCGGTTGTGTGGCGTCAACTCACTTGGCAGCTTGCCAGATAATGATGCCAAGTATGACGAGCACAACAGAACAAACCATAGCAAGGATACACATCTTCTTCCGGGACTTTTGCTGTGAAAGAAAAGCAGAGACAGGAGGGTTACTGGCAGGAACTTCACTGATGGACAGCAGTTGGATGTCGGCTGCAGACTCACCTGGTAGAAGGCGGCTCTCTGGAGCTGTTCTGTACCTCGTTCTACATGAACTTCAGCATTCTCCACATTTGCCTCAATGCTATCTGTAAGGCAGAACATACAGCAAGGTCAGCTGGAAACTTATGAAGTCACATTCTTAGGCTTTATTCACACCAAAATCAGGCATTGCAGCGATTAACAGGGTTGTGCGGCGGTGTGAGTTTTCCTCAGACGGCCCACTGATCGCCGGTTATCTTAGTGGCCACCACAGCATGATGTCGGCTAGCATTGCTCCAAAAGCTATAGAACCGTTCTTGTCTTTGGACCAATCAAAGCGCTGTGCACTACTATACCTGCAAACTCATAAGAGGTGAAAGAGGTGAGAAGCCCCGAAACCTGGTGGGGGGGTGGGGTTACCCGGGATTTTATTTTAAATATGAGCTTTAGAATGTAGCATTCTGGTTTACTCTGAGAATAAAATTAAGTGATAAGACAATATTTACTTTAAGCAAATAAAGCAAAGAATTGTGTTAGAAGTGTGGCCTATCTTCTATTTGCAATTAATATGCATTCATCCAGTTAAATTATTTAAATTAAATGATAATCTACTCTGGCTAAAGTAGCTTATCAAGAGTAAAATAATGGCTGTGATCTATACACACCTCTGCATTAGCAACCCGCTGAAATGAAGGTACAGGCACCTTCACCCTCTCATTACTTCAGCTCTTGTGTGAATACTGAAGCAAAGGCTGAAGGAGTCACTGTTGATTTAATGATCATTCTCTCAGTACTTTCACACACGTAACCAGACTTTTACCAATGTCACAGCCAATGAGAAACAACACCACTTCAACTTCAACTTTGAGGTCTAAGCATGCTCATAAGTCTTTAGTTATTGAGCTTGCTATCTGTTAATCCAATATTGGATTACCACACTACCAGGAAGTGTATGTATAATATTCTCTTACAGATGAATATCATCTTACAGATCTATAAACTGCAGCAGTGGATTCGGTCTCACTGCTGCTGATGTGCAAGTTTAAGCAGAGTAACTGGAGCATCTGTGATGTGCACTGTCCACTGGTGGTGTGTTTAGAACTTCAGGTCCTCAGAGCGCTACTCACCGATCATCTCTCCCTGATCGTGGATCATAACTGCCAGGTCCTTGAAGATCTGGTTTACATCCAAAATGTCAGACTGAAACACACAATCACACAAGCTACAATCACCTGTGGCAAGTGTGTGTGGTCACAGAACATGACAGTGGGTTGTAGCAGAGGTCCTACTATGAATGGATTCATATCAAAAATAGTAAGCCTGACCTCCAGCTGCCTGATGTTGGTTTCTCTCTCCTTGATGAGCTCCAGGTCCTCCTCTGTGATGGCCACATCCTCTGTCTGGGTGGTCATCTGACCCCAGTCCTCCTGGCTTTACACAAACAGGAAAACATGGTTAATGTGTGTGAAGACAGACTCCTGCTGTGGTCACTGTGTGATGTTCTCTTTCATATGCATTGTATTAACTGTAGGAATGTAGGAAACACCACCTTTTAAAAACTGCACAACATAACCCCAAACGGACACTTTAACACCTGCAATCTCAGTCTATTTGTTAAGTCATGGCATGTTGTTTGTATGGTATGGAAGACTTGCATAGATTAAGTGAAATATATTACACATTGCTCTGTGTAAATGTTTTTTACATATGCATTTACTGTCATAATTTAATACAAAAATGTGTGTTCCTCTTAAATAACTTAATGAATTGTTTTTTGTTTATTTTTACTGTGACGTGAATTTTCCATGCCACATTAAAATCACACCACAAAAACAAAGTGACAATATGTATTAAAATTCAGTGTTGTTCAGCAGAGTACAAATTACTGCCATTATTTTTCATGAGGAGATGCGAGGAAGCTCTTTCTTTTTTGAGATGGGAACACGTCACAGCAACAATCAACTGTCCAATCACAGCTGCTTTTCATTGGTGCATGTTTTGGCATTTGATATCATCCATATTTGTGGCGGTCAAACACGGATCTCTTGTTGACAAGTTGATAGTGTAATTTGGTTTTAGAAATAAAGATGAGATTTGTGAGAGAAATGTCATCTACAATAGAAAAGAGGAAATACACAGCGAGGTTATTTCTTTTGACCATTGCACCCTACTGACCAAATGAGAAATAACCAGCATTTGGCTGAATGGTTATATTTATCCGATCATATACTCATTCATAATGTCTTGAAGACTTTGGGTCTCAATAATACACCTTGCAAAGAGGAAACCCTGAATGAATGACAGTCACTTACTTATCAAAAGAAACAAGCTTTTCATCCCGAGAACTGTCTTCAGTCTGTGGGAGAGAGAAAAGTCCACTATTGCCAATGTCAAGTTAGCAGAACACAGAGTTGCAAGACATGATTCACATGAATGAGACGTTTGTTCTCTCGTCTCATTAGTGCGGTGAGGAGAGTTCTTTAGCTTTCGTCCCGTGGAGTGAAACCACCACAGCCTACTTACTGATAGGCGGGATCCAGCTCTCGCTCTGGCAACCGACTCCTTCTCCTTCTCTGCTGCACGCCGCTGGACTACTTGGAAGTTGTTGAGAGCTGCTGAGAAATCATTCATCAGCCGTTCCCTCTGGATCTTCTGCTGCCTCTGGACACCACAGAGCAGAGGGAGACCGATTGTATGAAACCAGTTAGAAAGACAGGGCAGAATTCATAGAGATGAAAACAGACAATTACTTTACCACGCCACAAATCGGATCAATTTTACCATAGCAATTAAATCAGACTGTTGGAGATGCTGTGGTGGAAATAATTCAAACTATTGACATATTTGTGGTTTTGCCTTTCTATCAATCCGTGATAACCTTGATTATGAAAGTATTTCAAATCAAACAAGCAGTTGAAGCTAAATGTAATTTAAAGTATTTAATTACACCACCCGAGTCAACTCTACAAATATACCAATAACCAGAAAGGGTCCTCAAAATTGCAACTAAGAAACAAATTGTGTTTTTGAAACTTGAGGGAAGAATGAGGCACCAAGTTGAATTCTTTTGATGCTTTCATTCCGTGGTTCAAGGTGCTAACTTTAATATTCACAGCATTAATATCTCATCCAACTACCATCTATGTAAAGATTGAGGAGTAATGTCAAACTGAGCAGAGGATGAAGAGAGTCTCTCTCTCTCTCTCTCTCTCTCTCTCTCATGACGGTATGGATCACTCCTTTAAGACACGACGGAGAACTTTTCATGATGTACTTGGATAATGATCTACATGTCTAATCATAAGCTACCAACACCACAGTCACTTCAACTCCAAACATACTCATTACTGTATGATGTAGTGTATTATGATGTATTCTATTAACAAATGTAGACCGATACCTACTTGCTCTGAGGGTGATGTAGGCAAAGGGATTGAGCCCAACTCTTTCAGGTGCTTGTTAGTTTCTTTTGCCAGTTGGTTGGTATAATGTTGTATCTGCTGCCTGTGGAAACACCAACAGTTTAGAAGTGCTCCAGAGTAAGTATTCATTCATGTTCAGAATGGAACCCTTTAAATGGCAGTTTTGCTGCATACATTTGCTACACAGGAATACACTGGACCATGTTTACACAAATATTCCTGGCAGCTACAAAGCCCTCCACAAGCCTCTTTGGTCAGATCATATTTCCCTGCTTCTGCTGCCTACTTACTCCCAGCTGTGTAAACGGGTCAAACCATCAGAAAAAACAGTTATAGTGTGGACAGATGAAGCTACAGCAGCTCTACAGGACTGTTTTGAATGTACAGAGTGGCACATGTTCAGGGATGCCGCCACCCAGGAGAAGCACATCAATCTGGAGGAATATACATGAACAGTGACATCATATATCAGCAAATGTGGTGATCACAATAAAATCAATCCCAACCAGAGAGAATGGATGAATGGAGAGGTGAGGACTCTATCCAGAGACAAAAAGCTGCCTTTCACTCAGGGGATAAGGAAGCATACAGCATCATCAGAACAAGACTGAAAGCTGGCATCAAGGAGGCAAAGAGGAGTCAAGAGAGACTGGTGAGAGACCTCAACACCAACAACACCAAAGATATGTGGCAGGTGATCCAGAATGTCACAGGCTACAAAAACAGGAGCATCCCCATCATGTGTGAGGCCACGCTGCCAGATTTATACTCGCTTTGATCTCCTCAACAAAGAGTCAGCCGTCAAGTCTGCCCCGCCTCCAGAGGACCGCTCACTGTCAGTGTCCTCAGAGGATGTGAGGAAAACCCTGATGAGAGTCAATATGAATAAAGCTGCTTGGCCTGATAACATCCCTGGTCGTGTACTAAGAACATGTACTAACCAGCGAACTAGTGGAGTAACGGACTATTGTTGAGCCGTCATCCGTACGGATCCCCCCTCACGGATCGGCACGGTGTGAACCACGGATTAAATACACAGTTTAACATTAACCATCACAGTTTGAGTTAAGGTTTTACTGGCGATCGTTATCCACCAATATTCAGAAAAATATGCAATCAGGACATTGGCGTTCATGGTTTTCTAGTCACCGATCTCTGATAAGGTTACATTGTAAACAACCAATCCGTAAAATTGAGAAATATAGTAATGTTAGCAGCACCGCTAACGGCCAACGAACGAAGGTTCCGTTCGGTTACCTTATGATGCGTTCAGGCTCTGTTCAGTGAAAATGAGTATTGGGTGAAGGTAAATTATAATGTTATCATGATGTGTTCACATGTAATCTCTTGTAGTTTTGGTGAGAAACTTGAATAAATCCACTTCATGAATAAGGATGCCCCCTGATACCCGGTTCTAAACGGGAACAGTAGTAAATACCCGGAGTATCGATAAGGTCCGGAGTTAACGGTTCTGCTAGCGGTAGAAGTTACGGAGTGAGATGTCCTCTCTCTGTCTCTGTTTACAAGGGGTGGAGTCATGCTTTACTCTGACACACACACACACACTCACGACTCCTGCTCAGTAAAGCGTGAGATACACATCGTGAGAGAGAGGAGAAAAATATCAAAAGTGCGGCTACATTTTACGCTGGTAGATGCTGATAACTATGCAATAATGCAATAAAATCCTCAAAAGGGAGGAAATACCAGCACTTTATCAAAACATTTAGCGAACACGATGAACATGCAGAAATGCTCAGTTTTCTAATGTTTGTCGAGCAGCCGTCCATCCTCGGTCACTGCAGGTAACGTTAGTGATACAGAGTTTGATCAGAAGAACAGGATTATAAATGAAAGCTAATAGCTCATCTTATTGTTTAGCTGTGACTGTAATTTAAGGATTTGGGAACTTTTTGTAGTTTTTTGGGCTGAGGCTGCAGGCTTGTTTATTTTGTTGTGTGTGTTTTCTTAAGTAGCAAAATGAGACTACAAACTGCATTTTTGCGCAATCCTGTTATACAATGACAATAAATGAACCTTGTAACTGTAAGGGTTTGTGTGCCTGTATTTTGGCTACAGTTTATTGTAAACGTATTATAGGAGCTGAAGTTTAACTTCCAAAATGAGAAGACAAAAAAAAAACACAACCATGCCAAAATGTATGCCATAAACACTAACAGACAAAATAATCAAAAAATGAGAAAAACTAAAATGTCCCTTGTGATGCAGAAGGGATAAACTAGATTTGAACTGTCTTTTGGATGACGATGTTGTATAATTTAAAGATACCATCCCTGATACCGTGATCATAAAAAGCACGTCATTTTGGACGGTTTAATAGAGATTTGTATAATAGCTCTGAGGAAGTCAAAGCTGTCCAGAACAGATCAAGTGATGAGCTCAAAGTGACAAAGTGTGTCTGTGTGAGAGAGGAAACAGTGTAGGAGTTACTAGAGATGAGGTGGGTACATACAGGCGATCCTGGAGCTCACTGGTGTCCTGACCCGTCCCCAGCTGGTTCACCATACTCTTGATCTGAGCAGCTGTCAAGAGAACAAAACACAGTGATAAGTCTCAATGTTGAGTTCTCTGTGGATAGTTAGTGAGATAGTTAACCCTGAGATGAGGGAAACTCTGGGTTTGCAGTTCCAGAAAGAGAGTTGTGTTACCATGGTAACTGACTCTGTGAACCTAACCTTCTCACTGTCAAGTTTTCTTTAACAAACCCTAAGTTTCTCTCTGTCTCCTCCCTCTTACAAAGCTGGAAACGCCGTTTCATTTCCTCATGATTCAGTCCGTATCGAAGGTTTACTGTGTGTCACATTCTAAGTCCTTGTTGGATATTAGTTTGTTACTCGGGAGATCTAAAGTTACCGCTTTTATGCTTTGCCAGTCATTTCTTTGAACAGCGGTTGTTGTTTTTTTGCATTCATGTTCAAATATTACAAAGAGTCAGCGGAATAAAGAGTGGAGGTTTCTGTAATAGAAAAATATAGCACAATGCTGTGACTCTGTGCACACAGTTGATGTCAGCTGTCAGTGATGGAACATCATTTCTATAATATTGGAGATTATATGTTAATATACTGCCCAAAAAAATTATAATTAATGTTGATGCATAAAGAATAATGTGAGATTACTTTTCAATATTAATGGGCTAAAGCATATAAAAAACGATATTCATTTCCAAAACACATTGAGATTATCTGCGGTCGCTGACATGTATATTTCAGGTAAGGGCGGAACAATAAATCAAGACTGTTTTATCCTCTTGCTCTTACTAACAATTACACAAAGAGCACAAGCTCATGTTACATCGTACCATTTCTGTTTTGTTGGAAAAGACAATTATCTTTTTATGCTCTGTCATTATTCTACTGGATAGGTTTATCTTAAAAAAATAGCAACATGCCCAAATGTGCATTGGAAGAGTTTAAGCTAGTTTGGGTAATGTATTTTAGAAATCTTTTTTGTTCAGCTTTATTTATTGAAATTCTCTTTACATCCCTACAGCAAACAATAAATCAAATATAACATTTTTTAAAATGAGGTATCTGCCTGCTCGCCTGCGTCCACTCTGCCTGTGCACTTGCTGATGTCAACAGAGTCTTCCACAAGCAGCTGGACAGCTGTGAGTACCAACAATAGCCATGTTTGTTGTTTACGTTCATAATGATCATTTTTGGGGGAGTGGCCTTCGGAGGGAGACATGAAGGGTTGTCGACATGGCAACTTTCACATTAGATTTAGCGACTTTCATTGAAGAATTGGCAATATCGGGCAGAGTTTCTCGGTTGGATACTTTTAAAACCTAATTTACTCTTGCTTGGTTTAACCCTAACCCTCCTATCTTGCCGACATGACAGGAGGTCAACCACTCTGAATGGATTGTGCTATTTTAGGGATCTGTTTTTGACATTTCTAGACACTGTACTTTAACAAACTCCTACTAGATATTTCACCAGATCAACTTCAAATTTGGTCAGCACCATCTTAAGACCTTTGCTATGCTAAATTGCGATGCTTTTCAGTTGGCGTGGAAGTATGATGCAGTGGTGTCGAAAGTTCTCCTTTCATTAAAACAGGAAGTTGTTGTAACTTGAACGTACATTATCCAATCTAATCTAACAGTCCACATCTAAATACATCTACAGACCAGTATAGACTCATTGTCATAGTTACCTACTGGCAACAGGAAATAACATGTTTTGTACTTTGATGTACTCCTCCTAGCAGGATGAAAGTCCTTGGGACCTTCTTTAAGCTATGTTGCAAAGCTTTTGTATTTTCAGTGAACGACGTTGGAAACACTGTCCAATCTGCTCCAAATTTCACAAGACGGGGGGGGCTCAACCTGCACACAGGACCGCTGGACGAGCTCTTTAATCTCTAGGCAGTAGACAGCACAGGCTCATATCATTAAAGCAGCATCATTCCTCTGTCACACACTCAGAGGCTTATGATGAGTCCACCAGTGAAAGCAACCTTTGTCTGTCTGACTCTACAAACTCGTCATGTTATAATAACTAATCCAAATAATTAGATCTATGCATATGCATACTTTGATGTACCTGGCTGGAACTAAGGATCATTTCCAGCTGACACGGCTATGAAGCACTTACTGTTCTGTGTGATCTTCTGGATGTTGGAGCTACATGTCTGTATGAGGGCGTTGAAGTCCCGTGGGACCGGGCGGTAGCTCTCTGCTTTGCCGTATGACATGTCTGCCAAAGCCTGAACTTTGACCGCAGAAAGAGGGAGGAAGTGTTTAACGAGTTAGATACCATCCAAAGGTGGTAACAGCCATATTTTCTGTAACATTGGAATGTGCAAGACAATGATAGTGTGGGCCCAAGATTGATCACCTGACACATTCCGTTTACATTCCGGAATATCTTTGTTTTACTGACACGAGAGATTAAGCTTGTCAACTGTTAGCTTGTTAACAAGTTAGCTTGCCAATGTCGAATCACAAGAAGATGTAACGTTAACGTTAGGGCAAGTGATATGTGCTGAATCACAATAGGGACGTTATGCTAACATGGTTTGTATAAGTAATATTTGCGATCTACGTACTAAGTTAGTTACCTCACCTGACTATCCATCTTGCTCTGTCTATATTCCGCAAGTTATGGGAAGCTACGACGACAGTATGCTCAGCTGTTAGCTTTCTAGCTAACTGGCGCTAACTTGGCAGCTTTCAGTACTCTCATAAACTACCTCTCCTACACCGCTAAGCGTGTTCTTCGGGAATACAAACTTAGAGACAACAACATATTGTCAACAAGAGGAAATCGTTTACTATCTGTTTGATGAAAAAACGCAACATTAATACTTGCTTATTTGGATGATATTCCTTCGTCCTGTCGCCAATAAATTGCTTTTCCTGATCCGTGACGTTTTTGCGTAAGGTTATAGCGTAACGTCATAGCGTAACGTCACGCACGTAGTGAGAGCAGGCTGCGGTGGAAAAGTCCAAAAATGACCTCCTGTCGTCTATTCCTAACCACTTTTCCTTGACCTCTAAGGAAAACGTCATGGGTCAAGGAAATATGTGAAGCAGAGTTTATGAGGAGTTAGGAAAAGACAACCGTGGTGTTTAAAGAATCCGACTCCACTTTCACTAAGCTATACGTAATTATGATGCGACGGCAGATGTCACTGACGTAGGTCTGTCATGGAGAAACTACAACAAAGAAGGACTACAAAAAGCACATAAAACACGACCCCCATGACATGTAGTCCTCCATCCCATGCAGGCTTTATAAACATCTTATTTTGTGAGAGGCTGCTTCACTCGTGGTGTGAAGGAGAGAAACCGGTGTCACACTTAACAATCATCACTTCTTCAGTAGAAACAATTCTATCATGCGGAACATCAATGAAACTGCATTATTGCAGGAAATATTGATATTGAACATGTTCAATATCAATATTTCCATCACCTATGACACCTATGCAAAGTTCCAAGGCTTGTTGAGCATCCTAAGCCTCAGAAAAATAAGCTTAATTTTTCATGGCGTATGACGTATTACCACGGCAACAGCGTTTAACGACAACTCACAATATTCACGATGAAGCATTATCAATGTTTTACGGCTTACCTTACCAAATTTGAGACTGATCTGGGCAACTTCCTAGTCGGAGTACATCAAAGTATAAAACTGTTCATTTCCTTTTGCCAGTAGGTGGCGCTATGGCTTTGTGAAAATGTTGGCATAGAAATGTGCTCAGGCCTGGACCAGCATCATGCATAACAAGTTTGGGGCAGATTGAATAAAGTACCTTGTCGTTACGACAACTTCCTCTTTCATGGCGAACGGCACGAAATGTGCGTGACATGGGCGCCACATAAAACGAAGGTCGTTCAATGTCAGTCGACCATTTTTGCAACTTTTCATCGTTAATGTCTTTAGATCATCTTGACCAAATTTCAAGTCGATCGTATAAATTCTGTGGGAGGAGTTAAAGAGGAGTTAAAGTACAACGCCTGAAAACGATGAAAAATGCCTAAAAATGCAATTATTATTACTGTATTACTGTATCGCCCCCTAGTGGTTGTATGGAATAAAAATTTGAGGGTATGTTACAGGACACAATGTGAACATATGCTACATATTTAATGATAGGCCACATGGTTTTGAAGTTATATATATTGTGTAGACAGCCACACCTCTATGAAGTTCATTGGTCCATATATTCCTAATGCAATAAGATTTCAACAAGCTTTTCATAACTTCTAATTATATTGATCCAATAATGATTCACAGCATTTGGTATCAATCAGACCCAGGGTCTAGGAGAAGTGAATTTTTTTTTTTACAAAATTCTAAATAGCGGAAAAATTCGGGAGGCGGAGCTTAGGGTCCCAAGAGGATTTTTTGTAGAACTCATTCAGTTACTCAGCTCATGTCAGCTTTAAGTCATTTGGACATACAGGCTGTCGGGGTTTGCCATTCCAACTTCCAGGGGGCCCTAGCGAGCAATTTTGTCATACTCGAGCATGGGACCCATAAAATATCTAATTTTCCCGCAGTCCTGATATGCTCGCCAAATATGGGGAGGTTTGGGATATCATAAAGCCCCCAAAAAGGACCTCACGGCCCGACATTGTCGGTGCTCGGGCCCTAAGAAGCATATTAAAGCTACTGCAGATGTAAAAACAAAAGCAGTTAACTTACCAAAGCTGCCAGAGCCTTCTAGCTGGCCTAGCCATACGTGGATTGGTCAGTGGGCTAGCGTGACATGTTGGGCAGTGACAATCCCAATATCTGCTGCCTCTGTCGAGTGGACATTTTCAGCCCTCAAACACATTAAAACGTATTCAAGAAATACAACTGGGGAGGCTCGACTGTCTTCACTGGCATCCATGAATCAAGAAGGACTTCTTACTGGAACTAAAACACAGATGTACTGAACAACCGTGAGATTAAACTCTTTGTTAACAAAGAAAGGAGGATGGACTTTGTCTTTAAATAGTGAACGTCAAAGAATACGCCCAACTATAAAACTATAGTTTATAGTTTACTATTTAAACTGCACATGGATGCACTTGTGAGTCTGCAGACCTCGGGCCTCTCTTCTTACCTAGAGACACAGAGGTGAAATCTGATTGGATAAAAGCTCTACTTAAAACAAGCTGCACTGGAAGCAGAGCAACTCTTTAGCCTCTCTGTTGCAGCTCCCTGAGGTCCCCAACTGGCGCACCGGATCCAGACCCAGGAACTAAAATCCGATAGATAATTCGGAATTATACATATTGGGCATCGAGTTTAAACTTTAACCGGTGCCTCTTATTCAGCCGTTACGGCACTTGTTCGGCGGTGCAGGAAACACACCGACCAATGCATTGCAAATCACATCACGTGATGCAGCTCAGCCAATCAAATATGGGTATTCTGATAAGTTTCCTGACTCAGCGAGGTTTACACACACGTGACACACGGGGCTGAGACGAGGAAATAGAAAGAAGAGCAGGGAAATTGCGCTAATCGAAGAAGTTATCTCACATGACTCTCTCCAAAAAGAGAAACGTGTTCAGAGAGAATATAATTTATAAGCAAGAATGAACAGAATCTTTTATGTTAATTATTCCCACAGGCAGTTAAATCCTCTACCCCTGTCAAGCGCTTTTCCTTGCAGGTGGCTAATCATGATTTTCAGACCCCCGCCCTCTGTAAACTGTCAATGGATAAATCCAAAAAAAGAAAAGTCACGGAGGAAAATAGAGAGTTTAACTCTGCGTGGACGTCTTCATTTGCTTTCACTGCCAACCATGCTGGCTTACCTGTATGCTTCCACAACAAGCACACAGCATTTGCTGAAAAGTGTTATGCTGGAGATGAGCGAAAAAGAGCGAATTCTCAGCTGCTGCAGCAAACTCTCCTCTTCATAAGAGTTTGATATTGTTATATCAGGTAAAATTGCAAAAAAATGTCAAGAATTGTCTTTATTCTTGTTCTATATTTTCATAAATACAACAAACTATAGTTTTTGTATATATAATATAACTATATATAACACTTTATAAGCTGTGATATCAAATAGCTTTTGCGGCTCCAGACAAATTTTATTTGGTGGAAAATAGAGCAAAATGGCTCTTTGGATAGTAAAGTTTGCAGACCCCTGGCCTAGACCAAAGTTCTATTATCGACCTTTTGGTCGCATCATCATGTCTGTGGCCTTATGTCTTGGACACTCAGGTGAAGAGAGGAGCAGAGCTGTCAACTGATCACCACCTCATGGTGAGTTGGATCAGATGCGTATGTGGTGGTGATGAGCTGGGAATGTCTGGCTGAGGCCTGTGTCTGTGAGGTCTTCAACTCTAACCTCCAGAAGAATTTTCATTCGTCCTGGGGGTGACTGTGGAAAACTGGTGGACACCAGTGGTAAAAGCTGAAGAAGGAGGCCTTTTGGGCTTGGGTGGCCCAGGGGTCTCTGGAAATTGCAGACAGGTACCGGTTGGCCAGAAGAGCTGCAGCTGTGGCAGTTGCCAAAGAAAAAAAGCCCAGGTTTGGGAGGAGTTTGGGGAGACTATGGAGATGGACATTCTTTTGGCCTCACTCGGCAGATTTGTAAAGCTTTCCAGTGCAATGACTTACTGCCTTTCAGGAGGTCAGACAGCTGATTTTATAGAACTAAATCCAGCTCTCCAGGACATTCATCCCTCCATTCAAAAGTGATAGTGCATGTCTGCACTAATAACATCATGGATAACAGGTTGCTATATACTGTTTACCAGAAACGTATAATGAGTTTTGTTCCCTACAATTATCCAAATTTGATAGCAATGGTGGACCGTGGAGCCTCACAAAATACTAGCAGCGCCATAGAGTTGCAGGTTACAGTAGAGAGTGCTGGAAATAAAGGGATGGGGTACGCTCATGTGCTCTTTCTCGGCCTGACAGAACTTTTTGGGTACGTTCTTGCTCCAGCTAGTGAGCATTTCAACAAGTCCACATCCGATTTTACTAAGCATGTGGTGTAATCAGATAATATGATTCATAACATCCCCACATTGAACTGTACTTGTTTAATGCTTCAAATCTAACCTTTTCTTGCTTCACGTGACACTGAGGCGTTATAATGATCCCACTGCTTTTCTTGGCAAGACCCACCCAATATAGCTTTCAAGTGCTAGGATTGGCAGGGGGTCCTTGGTCCTTGTTCGCCGATCTCTCCGCAACCTGTTAAATGTTTTCATGTTCAAGTTCTCTGAACTTGATATGGTCAAAGTCTCTGAACATATCAGGAACAGACGAGTCAGTGTTCATTCAGGCAGGTCGTCTTTTGAAATCAAAACCCCCCAAAAATGAAATTGCCATGATTTCTTTATCACAAAAAAATTCAAAAGACCTAAATGGTCCCATTTAGCATGGGAAAATTATTGAAAACACTGAATAATATTGAAGACCGCAAAAAATTATATTCCATAATGTTGAAAAATGTAAGTTATTTAATAAAGTATGGGAAGAAGGCAGATCCCATTGAATGTCCCATGGAAGTGAAAACTATTCTGATAACTAAACCTATAAATAGAGTGGTGTTTTGTTATGTTGAAAAAGCATGACATGTTGTGGAGAGAGGGGTTGCTGATCAATTACACTAATGGGAGTCAGAGGGAAAATGTTCAACTGGGTTATGGAAGAGGGCACTTTTGCTGAACGTAATCTATAGTCTATGGACGAAATCAGACTCGGGCTTTTAAAGTGTGTTTTGGTGCTGTGAGAACTTTGCCAGTGTGGGCACTTCAAGTTGAGGTATAGGTATAGCTGTGTTGTCGAAAACTACAGTTTGTCAACAGCCGATCAGATCATTTGTAGGGCATGGAGACATTAACAAATCTCCCCTTGTGGGATGAATAAAGTATCCATCCATCCATCCATCCATCCATCCATCCATCCATATATATATTTATATATATATATATATATATATATATATATATATATATATAACTTCAACCCCCAAAAAGTGCTTCACACAGAAAACAAGTTAGACTGGACAGGAGATGCAAGAGATTTAGGAGAGTAGGCTCCATGAGTATTCTTTTGTAACTTTGCTACAATTCCTGTGTGATTACTAGAAACGTTGTTGGCAGGGTCGATCTGGGAACAAAATTGGACCCTGTCAATTTCAGTCTGTACCGATGGATTAGGGTTTACAGGAAATGACTGTAAGAGCAAACTATCTCCAGAAGATGGCAGTAATGCAACACTGGCGTGAGCTTCAGATTGTCCATTCCTCCAGCCTAGAGGTGGTGGTATCTCCCCTCGACCGGTTTGTCATCCGAGCAAACTGCCAGACGAAGCAGAACAAAACTTTGTTGATGACCCGGCATGTGCCTGCCGACGTTGGGCCGCATGACGTGTGAGGCTATTCATTCTACTGGATAGAAAAAGGACATCGTTTAAACTACGTTATTTTCAGGAAGTCGAAGTTAGAGTAACATAATGCCCAAGAAGATGAAAGAAGAAGCGGTGTGGGTGGACGATGAAGTCGCCCCGGCAGCTGGTGAGATTAGGTTAACGTTTAGTGAGAAGCTAGCCAGCAGGCTAACTAGTGCCACCGCTAGGCTAGCGTGAATGCTAATCAAGCAGTAACGTTAGTCCAGATGAGGTGTCACAAATGCCAATCTCCGTTGAAAATCTTCAATTTTCACTCTGACTTGGTGATTGGAAACGGTGGATATCTGGTCATAAACCACTTCATTTCTTTCATGATCTAGAGCATCTTATGGTCGATTCAGATATAAAAGAGTTCATCTAGAGGGATTTATTGTAATACATTCCAATTTATAATTGAAGTCAATTGCTCGATAATTAGACAACGTTAAGCTAGACAGAGCTAACAAGTACATGTAATAATGAAATCGTTAAAATGGCCAAAGTGTTTTGATCGGCGAGCTAACAGTTGATTAGCATCTAATGCTAACGTGAATCTAAACAAATGGTGGATGTAACGTTAATTCTGTTTGGTCCAACATAACGACACATACACCGGGTTCATTTGGTCAGCAAATGCTACTATGTCAGCATTAATACATATCATATTATATCTAATATAACTTTTAATAACTAACGCTAAGTGATAAACTAAAGCTAAGTGTATTGCATCTGTTAGGTGATGCAATACTCCTGTCGGCATTGACATGTGAAATATGTGAAATAAAGTGGCAGTTTACTCGTGACAGTACAGGACTCCAGTCATGACTTTGTTTTGATTTTCTTCATTACAGTAAACAGATAAAGTAAAACAGAAATGAAACAATGACTGAGGTTAAAAATGCTGACTCAGGTTAAAGGGGTTTGAGGATATTCACAGTGTAACGTTACAACCATGAACTCTTCATACAAGGTAAAGGAAAGGATGAAGTGTGTTGGTAAGCCTCCAAAACAGTTTATTTAGTTTATTTTCAGATACAGTTTGCTGGAGTCGCACCTGACACGCATAATGTCTGATAGTCCACTGATATTGTGAAATTAAAAATCTGTTTTCTTCCAGCAGATAAAACGGTGAAAAAGGGGAAGAAAGATAAAAAGGGAAAAAAAAGTGTGAGTACTCATTTGTAGTTTCTAAGTACAGTACTAAAAGGCTTCATAGCTGCAGTTTTATCTCTGTGGTGCAATACATCTCATTAGATTTGTTGTGTGAATGTTTTTCTCTAGTTCTTTGATGAACTCGCCACAGATGGCAAACCTGAAGTAGATGAGGTGGTTGTGAAAGACACACAAGGAAAACAGGTAATCGTGAGTCTGAAAGTAGGTATTTAATGGACAAATGGATGGTATTTAATGGATGGTACACTCTTAATAACAACTATGTATACAATTTGCTGGCTAACGTGACTTTTTAGGCTTGCAGAATGTGAGAGATCCAGTTCTGTGCTATAGTGTAGCAACAAACCAGAGTTTGCTATTCAGCCTCCTTATTACTATAGCCCATTTCAGACATGCACTGCATTGTACATGTAGTTGTGCCGCTTTTTGTATTTTTTGGGATATTTCTTTACATTCTTCCGGATCAGTATCAGGACTGATCTGGGCCCTTTTTTAAACGATAGATATCAGCTAAAATAAAGCTGATCAAAATGAGATTCTGTTTCTACTGTGGTTTGTTACCTCAGCCTGCTAGTGTTGCAGTGCTGCTCTCCTGTTCGATAGCCGACTCTTCAGTGCAGCGCTTTCTTTTTTCTGTCTCAGTAGATATAGAAATCCAAAGTGTTCAATATAGAATTAATCAAAAAGCAATTATGAAATAATATGAACAAATTGTGTGTATATATATAT
>NW_022280087.1:1873847-1956818 GCF_004355925.1 Anarrhichthys ocellatus | reverse complement strand
ATATATGTATATATGTATATATATATGTATATATATATGTATATATGAACAAATAAATTGGTGTGAGTGAGAAAAATGCCATGATGAAATAAAGGCATTTGAAAAAAAATCTAGATGAAATCAAAATGAGCTCTTATAAAACATATATAATACGAAGAATGAAATTACTTAATGTTTTGAGTTTTAATAGTTTATTACATTATTTCATTCAATCTTTATGAAATCTTTATAGATAATTGAGAATAAGCTCTCATTTACAATATTGTCGGGAATATACACGAAATAGATGTGAAGATAGAGGTCATCAACAAAACAATTAAAAGCATCTGCAGATTGGGGAGACATGTTTGGTTAACTATCTAAACTGACCAATGGATACTAAAGCATTGAGTTTTAAAGCATACTGTAGGACGAAGGTAGATTTTCCAAGTTCAGTGATAACTCTGGATGCATTAAGTGTAAGCCAATCATTTGAACGAGTTTGATAAGGTCTGGAGATTCAGACCAATAATGAAGTGATATAAGGTGGCAGATCACCATCAATGGCTTAATACGGAAAGAGATGACAGTGCATATCACGCTTCTCTGCAAGAGACCACCGAACCTTGTTGTACAAGATACAATGGCGAGTACCACACCAACTATCCCCAGGGAGGGCGGAGTGATATTCAGAATCTCAGGGTTTAAGAAAGGAGACAGCCATACGTCTATAGACCACATCTCCATAATCAGAGACTGATTCAACAACTGTCTTTCTGCTAATCACTGGGAAGCTGGTTCTGTTCCTGTACAATAAGCCATATTTGTATGTTTACTGACATCTGTATCTGCATCTGTATGAAATTTAAATGTAAATTGCTGGTCAACAGAGAAGGGCATGGCTTTTGTTTTATTTGTATTAAGTGCAACTTAAAAGGGATTAAAGGAGAGTTGCAGATTCTCAATGGCTCATTGCACAGAGCCAGCGATACAATAGACAACAGTGTCATCTGCATATAGCTTGACAGCCATTTAACGGTTCGACAATGATATTAATGGTAAATAAGACAGAACCTAGGATTGATCCCTGCAGTACACCTTTTGTAATGGGCAAGAACTCTGACTCTGCAGTCCCCGTTTTCACACGCATTGTTGGACAAATGGTTCTGAAACCAACTGCAAGCATTTCAATCAAAGCCAGAGCTTTATAGTCTTTGTAAAATAAAGGATGGTCAACTGTATCAAATGACAGATCTACAAATAGAGCGGCCCAGTGTTTTCTTTTGTCTAGATATAATATATCCATATCATTTACAGCTAATGTAGTGGATGAGATCGTGCTATGTTTTGGTTGTGGGCTTATAACAGTGTTCTGAGAGGAATGCATTGATGCCAGGACTTTTGTATAGGCACGATGGCTTGGAGATTGGTCGAGAAATATCTAAGTCACTTCTATCAACACCTTTATGTAATGGAATACATGAGCAGTTTTCCGGGCACTGGGACCTATACCTGTTGATAAAGAATGATTAAATCAATTGTTATTTTCTCAGTAATTCATGGAGCAGCTAACCTGAGAAAAAACGGATCCCTCATATCCTCACCTGTTGATTTTCTGGGGTCAACGGATTGCAATACTTCCAAGACAACGGCTGGAGGGGAAACAGAGAGGCATGCCTTACAGTGTGCACATTGTTGTGCACACATTGTTTACAGGGGGCCCTGTAGATTTGTTAGAAAATAAATGACCACCATCAGCAAAGTGTTTGTTAAAAGCTAGGCAAGGCTGTTTCTGTTCAGATATGAACAATCATTGAGGTTGACATGTAAACATAAGAGTAGTTGTTTTGTTTTTGTCAGTTTACTGCTTTCCAAAATTGTGTAGGATTTGAATAGCACGTAGTGATTAAGTCCTCGTAATGAATAGATCTGGCATTTGTCACAGAGGATGTGCATTTATCTCTCAGTTGTCTAAATGAAGACCAGTGGGATGATTCCCCAGAGTGTCTGTCAAGAGACCAGGCTTTGTTTCTTTCCATCAATAAAGCAGATAATTCAGTTGATCTAACTTTTATTCTAAGCTTTTTGAATGGCATATGTTCACAATTAAAACAAAGGTCTTGATGAAAAAATTCCAGTGCCGTTTCAACATCCGTGATATTCGTTATAAAGGGAATCTTGCAGTGCAAAAAGCCAGTTAAAAAAGCTTGGTCATTAAAATGTCATACATTTCTTTTGATTATGTAAGATTATTTTCTTTAACCAAGTACTTCTGATACAAGCTATAGGCCAATGATCACAAAATCAAAAGCAGCACAAACGAGAACTTTGTCACTTCTGTTGGAGAAAATTAAGTCAATTAGTGTGGACCTAACGTCCTTTTCCAGATTTGGCCAAGTGGGTTCAGTAATCAGCTGCGAAAGTTTGAGGTTACTACTAATCTCCTTGTAATACGTAATGACGTCTAAATATTACTAAAACTCACAAACGATTGCTTCATTTATGTAAGTTGCACTATTTATTCATATGACTATATCATCATCCCTTTATTTAATGATGAGCACTTTGAGGCTCCATAAATGGAAAGTTTTTGTGTTTATTCTATTTCTGTCCTTTGGTGTTTCCACTGAATTTTCAAATTGATATTTCACTTTCAAACTCCTCTTTTCAATCTCAGAAAAAGAAAAAAGACCGTCGGAAAGGAAAAAGTGGCGATGCAGATGATGATGAGGATGTCATGCTGAAGCTGAAAAAGCTTTCAGTCCAAGCAAGTGACGAGGAAGATGAGCCAGGTATGATGTTTCAAGAACGATGCTTGCAATGAAATTGTTCTTATCCTCACACTTGTACATTCATAGTTCAATGCTCTTGCCTTTCCTTCCAACAGTCATCGCCCGCAGTAAAGGGAACAAGAAGAATAAGGTTTGTCTTAAGTCTGCATTAACACACTGTCCTGACTCTCAACATGTTGGCAGTGTAAAGCATCTCTGGTCTCCTTCAGGTCGGAAACATCTTTGCTGCTCTCAGCCAGGGCCAGAGTGATGAGGGTGACGACAGTAATTTGGATGAAGAAGATACACCAGCAAAAAAGGTACAGTCCTTTCTTTGGCTTAAAATGACCACAAACAAATGCAGCTTACGTGTGTGACGCTACCTTTTAGAGCCGCTACCTGGAGCTGGAGTCCCCAAAAGGCCCCTCAAGTATAAAAGATCTAAAATGACGACAT
The DNA here is from genome assembly GCF_004355925.1 of Anarrhichthys ocellatus. NCBI lineage: Eukaryota > Metazoa > Chordata > Actinopteri > Perciformes > Anarhichadidae > Anarrhichthys > Anarrhichthys ocellatus. Next base: position 1,953,612 of record NW_022280087.1, on the reverse strand, counting down.
ATATACACGTGTGTGTGTGTGTGTATATATATGTATGTGTGTGTGTATATACATGTGTATGTGTGTGTATACGTGTGTATGTGTGTATATATATATGTATGTGTGTATACGTATGTGTGTGTATACATACGTGTGTATGTATATGTGGATAAGTGGAGAGCAGGGCCGTCCTTCAATGAGAGAATCGGCAGTTCGATCCCCGGCTCCGCTAGTCGCATGCCGACGTGTCCTTGAGAAAGACACTTAACCCCAAATTGCTCCCGTAGCTGCGCCTCCGGTGTAGAAATGTGATAGGATCTGAATTGTAAGTCGCTTTGGATAAAAGCGTCTGCTAAATGACTGTAATGTTAATGTAATGTGTGTGTGTGTGTATATATATATTATATATATATATATATATACGTGTATGTGTGTATATACTCTGGGAAAGTGAGGCTTGAGCAGAGTATTTAGTTGTTTGCAATCTGTAACTCCCCAGTAGATGCCACTAAATCTTACACGCTGTTCCTTTAAGATGTGTCGATCTTGCTCTAGACACCATTATACCATTATATATAGTTTTTAGTCACTAGAAAATGATGAGGACAAGAAGCCAACACAAGGCTTCCTTCTTTTCATTGTTATCTCATTTGTAGCCTCCTCCAGGTAATCATGATGTGCTTTAACTCTGTCCATGCAGAGAGGGAAACCTGCTGAACGATCACACAGTAAGGATGAAGATGAGGAGGAGGAGGAGGACGACGACGACGACGACTACAGTGACGCAGGTGACATGATGATGGTAAGTTTGTCCTCCACAAAGCTGTCTCTTCTCCTGTCCTGCTGTGGATCGGTGTGGCAGCCCTTCTCTTTTCTGTCTGTGTCTCTCAGAGTGCTGAGGATGTCATCGCAGAGCAGGCCAAGCAGCAGGAAGACGACCCGTTTGCTAACATGAGTAAAAAGGAAAAGAAGAAGAAAAAGAAACAGGTAATCATTATATATGCTGTTATGATGCTTTAATTATATAAACCTCCTCTTATTTATTTTAAATGTTAAAGTCATGAACTGCTGCTCAACCAGTAGGAAGAGTTGAGTAATGTAGAGGTTCCTAGACGCAGCCAGGTCGCTGTATTCCTAAAACAGCCAACCGTCAAATTGACCCCCTATTCGAGAGCATTGATTTTACACGGTTCCTTTAATTATCATTCTACTATACAGGGTTGTACAACAAAATGCTATAGTTATAGTCCCTTCAAGCTACTTACAAAATGATATTTAATAAAATCATAGTGAACTATAGAGCTTAAGGGAAAGCTTCAATCACACATCGGATCTCAATTAACTAAATATTCATGTTGAAAATCTCTATTGATATCATCTTCGTTTCTATTCGTCGAGAACAAAATTACGTAGGAATGGTCAATGGAAACCAAAATCCTTAGCCTATTAAAAATCACACCAAAAATCAAAGTTAAATGTCGAATTCATAGCTGATCCAACTTTCATCTCATAATGTGGCTCAGTAGTGTGTTTGGCTCCCAATTGCCTGTGTGCAATCCCGACAACGTCTGGGCATGCTCCCGATGAGACGGCAGGTGGTGTCCTGGGGGATCTCCTCCCAGACCTGGATCAGGTGATCAGTGAGCTCCTATACAGTCTGTGGTGCTACTTTGCGGCGTCGGATGCACCGATATATGACGTCCCAGAGGTTCTGGAGAACGTGAAGGCCAGTCAATGGCATCAATACCTTCGTCATCCAGGAACTGTCTACACACTGACCACATGAGGCCGGGCATTGTCTTGCACCAGGAGGAACACAGCCTAAGGTCTGACAATGGGTCTGAGGATTTCATCTCGGTAGCTAACAGCAGTTAGTGCACCGTTGGCTAGCACATGGAGGTTTGTGCGACCCTCCAAGGATATGCCTCCCCAGACCATCACTGACTCGCCGCCAAACTGCTCATGCTGGATGATGTTGCAGGCAGCATAACGTTCGTTTTGTCGTCTCCAGACTCTCTCACGTCTGTCATATGAGCCTTATTGTGAACCTGCTCTCATCTGGGAAGACTGCGAGGCACCAATGGAGGACCTGCCAATTTTGATGTTCTCTGGCAAATGCCAATAGAGCTGCACTGTGCTGAGCTGTGAGACAGGCCCTCATTCCACCCTCATGGAGTCTGTTTCTGACAGTCTGGTCAGTAATATGCACACGAGTAGCCCGCTGGAGGTCATGTTGTAGGGCTCTGGTAGTACTCCTCCTCACACAAAGGAGCAGATACCGGTCCTGCTGCTGGGTTGTTGCCCTTCGTCGCTGTTGCCAGCTCTCCTCGTGTAATAGCCAAACTCCTGGTATCTCCTCCAGGCTCTTGAGACGGTGCTGGGAGACACAGCAAATCTTCTTGCGATGGCTCATATGAATGTGCCATCCTGGAGGAGCTGGACTGCAACCTGGATGGACTGCAGGTACCACCTCATGCTACCAGTAGTGACAAAAACACTTGCAAAATGCAAAACTAGAGAAAAATCAGTCTAAAGGATAAAGAGAGAGAGAACCATTATCTTTTTGGCGGTTGTCTTGCTGTTGCCTCTCCTGTCCACCTGTTGTCGCTTTCATTTGCACCACAGCTTTTGAAATTGATTCACAATAACTGGACGGATCGATATCCCAGAAGTTTAATTGACTTGGTGTTATACTGAGATGATTAGGTGTTCCCTTCATTTTTTTGAGCAGTGTAGATTTGAACAGAAGATATAGAAGAACTAAATCAAAACAACACAGGGATCATAAAATGTTGGGGGATAAAAGAATGTAATTCTTTTTTTTTAATGCGTACATTTTTGTACCTTCAATGTAATGAGAGTAGGGAAACTGTCTGTCTAGAGTGAACCAACCAAGAGAACAAATCGTGCTTTCTTTCATGAAGATGATCTCATAATTGTGCATTCATATTGCAGACAATGATTTTATTTTTCCAATTTACCCAGCTAAGATGAGTTATGACCTAGTGTCACCTCTTCTGTTTTACATCTATGCGACTAGCAATCAGACAGCTTTCCCCTCTTTTCAACATACTAAACAATTACAAAATATGAATACCCAACAATAATGATGATGATGATAGAACAATATAAAGTAATAACCTTTCACTGATCACAGAGGAGCCATGTGGTGGAGCTTGCAGCCACTCTGTCTGTGTGGTTGTAACAGGCCCCAGTCTCTGGCTACCTCTTCATGTCCATGGAGATGACCACATGCTGCTGTTGCGTGCTGAGGGTGTTTGTTTTAGGCTTACATTGATATACGGACAGCAGCATTGTGTCATGTTTCAGCACCGTCGTACTGAACAGCTCTGTTCTCCTTGGCACAGAAGGTGGGAGCTCCGGTTTGGGTAGTTAGGAAGGGCTCCACCAGCTTCAGCACCACATTCACTCCGCTGCTGTCATCTTTTTCCAGGCATGGGAAGCCGTCCTCCATGTTCCTACTGTCAACATCAGCAGCCTGCCAAAACTTGATCCCAAACTTGTCGGCTTGTTTGTCATATACTGTATGAAGGGGCATCATGCTATTGTTGGGAACAGTTGCTCATCCACCGTTGTGTCTGACGCCTTCTTTTCCAACTCATCCCTCACTTCCCTTGTGTGTAGATTTGTTGGTGGTCAACTGGCAATGGTGGCTCTTCTTCTGATCAAAGCGCAGGTAGCGCATCATTTCTTGAAACCAGCTCCTCTGCAGAGTTATGATGAAAAACGCATTGCCCCATTGCTCTGCTCAGAAATGTTCAATGTCTTTTTTTCCAGGAATATGCACCCTCACGTTCAGAAGCAATGCCTTCAGCTCCACCAGAGACTCATCAAAATTGGTTCTCTATTCTCCCGCTCTGTGCCCTCAGCCATGGTGCATTCATAAATGTGCTGCAACATTACATCTGTGAGGATGTTTTGCATTTTCGGCCTCCACCAGACTTGATTCCTCTGGTGAGAGCTCCGTGGCACACATCCAATAGAAGAAAGGAAAAGACTCTTTTAGGGTGGGTGGGTGTGCATTTGAGCTGTTGTGTCCAGATGCTCCACCTTCATCAGACAAAGTTTACAGATTTTCCTTATTAACAACATCAGGTCTCTGTTCTCATCTGTTCCAAATCTCATCACAAGTGAAATCTGATTCCCCCTACCTTGTGCTGCAACTCTGTTGCTGCTGCTCTATGGGGTGGAACGTATTCGCTTTATAATTGTAGCATCAGCCAGCAACCCGTATTAAAAACACACTCAGTATTTTACTAATTATGTTTTTTTTTCTTCTGATGAACATGGGCGCTGATATGCAAACATTTACCTAATGATTCTTATTTCTATTGAAAAAAGCAAAATGACGGTGGGGGTGATGGGCAAATAATGTGATCTGATATGCCAGCGTGTATAAAACTGTATCACCGGTTGCTGCGGAAACATTGGTATCACCGATTTCACTGTTGTCACTGGTGTCACCGGTGTCACTGGTAACACATGCTACCAATCTTAGCTGTGGCATAACAACATACTTAGCATGCTTATATCTGGATTAATATGGTAACTGAATTTTGAAAAAGCAGATTAATCAGCCCTATAAAAAAATAAGGGTCATCTAAATCTCACTTTTTAATGTATATTATAATATTTAAAATGTACAATATAAAATGGAAACAAATATAAGGCCCATCTTCGAGGCATCCCACTTTGGCGTGTGTGTGTGCGCGCGCAGTGTATGGCAGCCTCTGCCATCAGTGGATGGATGTGTGAGTGAATGCTGACATGTAGTGAACAGCTCGTTGAGTGGTTAGAAGACTAGACTAATTTCTGTTTAGTCTGCAGAAATAACCCTGATGATGTGAGCTGTAGGCTTATTTACTATTGTGTTCTCATTTCTGTGTGTTGGTCTGTTTGGTTACAGATGGAGTATGAGCGTCAGGTGGCCAGTATCCGTGCTCAGAATGCCTTGGAGGGAGATTTCTCCATTTCCCAGGCAGAGATATCCTCCAGACAGGCCATGCTAGAGAACGCCTCCGATATCAAGGTGGGAAACTTACTGACGCGTGAAATACAGATCTCTTGACATGTGACCCATGATGAAAGAATTTATCTAATTATTTATAAGAATATTGTGTTGAAGCTCTTTAGATGCTTTTAACAATGAAAACTAGTGTGGAAAATGTTGCATGTACAGCAGAACTATGTGTTGGTGAAGATTTGTTTTGTGCCCTTTAGCTGGAGAGGTTCAGCATCTCTGCTCATGGCAAGGAGCTTTTCGTCAACGCTGACCTTCTCATTGTGGCAGGAAGAAGATATGGTTTGGTTGGACCAAATGGGTGAGTATCTATTACTGTCTGTGGATACAGACACAAAGACGTCTACCGCTAGTGATGTTACTCAGAGGATCAGCTGTTGGGTTAAATCCAGTACTGTGTAGTGTAGCAGTTAGCTCTCCTGCTGGCTAAAGAAAACAAGCTAACGTTAATTGAAGTGGCATTAAGTTACATTATGATGCGTGTAATCTCTATTTAGTAAAAATGACTGTCGGGTGAAGGTAAATTATAACATTATTATGATGTGTTCAAATGCAATCTTGTAAAATGTAGTTTCAGTGAGAAATTTGAATAAATCCAGTTGTTTGAAGGAGATGTTTTCACAGCAATATTAAATAGATATTAGAGATGAATTATGACCAGTTTAACTTCCTAACGCGAGCTCTAAGAAGCTTATAATACATCATTAAAACTACTAATGACAAGAATAGTTTTTGATCATTTGTGTCCTAATCATTTGAATTGTGTTTTTGTATGCAAATAACCACTATAGATGACAATAACAAGGTAAACAGACAACATTTAGAATCGTCGATAGTTTCACTGACTTCGGGACAGCTGAAATTATTTTTCGGGACGGGGTGAAAAAAGTTAGCAAGGAGCTTTGAAGCCTAGAATGTAATATGGCACGTAAATGAACTAAATGGGTTCAGTTTTGACAGATAATATATTCGTATGCTATTTAAGCAATAAGAATTATTGGAAATAATCAGTAGAAGTAGAGTAGTAAAATAGCTGACAGCTGTAGCCCTGCACTGGTTTCTAGGGCTCTCAATGTATTTACACACTCAGACATACAGGCAAAACAAAGACAACCAGCTGAAGAAGAATAAGCAAAGTTAAACCAGTGTTTTCACTGATTAAAAAAAAATCACAAAAGAAGAATAGTAGTACTGGATGTAGCTTCAGGTCTGTGTATGAGAATGGAGAGGAAGAGGGAGTGAGACGGTGCCTGGATGTAGGGGAGACATGTGACCCCAGATTATCAGTTTATCAAAATGCAGGACATTTCATACACCAGATGTAAACAACGCAAACCTGCCGATGGGCAGCCAATCTGCACTGGACCTGTTCATAAGAGACAGCCGTCACACTGCCTGTCGATGTTAGTAGGACTTCATAGTACACACTTTACTAAACTCACACTCCGTCTCTCGCTTATCCACATGAGCGCTCACTCTCTCCCTCTCTCTGCAAAAGTTAACAAGAATTTGGCACAAAGTGTCTCCTTAAGTCGTTTATCAGCTTTCTTCACCAGAATGAAGATGTGTAAGGACCATATCAGCTTGTTTGTGATGATATGATTCCCATGAACTTAAAGCTGTTCTTCTAATTCTAAAATCAACAATCGTCTGATCACTTGATCAGTAAAACCTGTTTTCTGAGCACCACTCCTCTCTATAAGTCTCGTCATTGTTTGAAATCCGGCCGATGACTTTAGTGTCATCTGCAAACCTCACAACAGAGTTCTCTTCATGTTTGAGGTAGCAGTCGTGGGTGTACAGTGTGAACAGGATGGGGCTGAGCACACAGCCATGGCGGGCTCTGGTGTTCAACACTAGAGTTGAGGAGGTGCTGGGGTCTGTTTGTGAGGAAGTCTAATAACCAGTAACAGAGTGACGTTTAAAAATCAGTTTCATGGGGGAGATTGTGTTGAAGGCTGAGCTGAACTCAACAAACAACATTCTGATGTAGGTGTTGTTATTTTCAAGATGAGTGAGGGCTGAGTGGAGAGCAGTGGAGACAGCATCCTCTGTGGATCTGTTGGCTCTGTATGTAAACTGGTGAGGGTCCAGGCTGGCTGGGATGTTGGTTTTGATGTGCTGGAGAACCAGTTTCTCAAAGCACTTCATCAGAATGTCGTGTCATTTAGACTGGACACTGCAGATGTTTTAGGTACAGGAACAATGAAGCAGGGGAACTCTCTCCTGTGACAGAGATATGATGAAAATACCAGTGATGACATCAGTTAGCTGGTTGGTACATGTTGGTACACGACCAGGGATGTTATCAGGCCCAGCAGCTTTATTCATATTCACTCTTATCAGGGTTTTCCTCACGTCCTCTGAGGATACTGACAGTGGCCGGTCCTCTGAGGACACTTGCTGCATCTGAGTCTCCCACAGGCGCAGCTTGGCTTGGAAAGCTCTTACTGCATCATACATGTCTGTGATCACACGTCCCCGTCCCTGAAGCTGAAGGTTTATCAGTTGTATCGCATCAGTTATGATAGACATATGAAATTTTCTCGGGGGCAGGATATAATTGTACTGAGTTTGACATGTCTGATATATGCTGACAATTTAATGACAAGTCACTCAATGTGTTGATCCTTACTAGGCTTTTCATCTGGGTTAGTATGTTGTCCAGAGTCTGCATTTTTCCTTTTCAAATATTTCTCCATCGCTGTTCGTCTTGTCACCCCAACCTCTCCTGCGCATCATTTAATTGTTTTAAATTAACAAGGTCATTATTGCGCTACCTACTGCCACCCACTGGCATGGAAGAGTATTTATTACTTAGCCAGCCACTATATTGCAGGCTCAGACGCTCAACAATGGAAAATTATTTGCAGCAACTAAATATTTCTTTGGACCGTTTAAGTGAAATTGGACATTTTCCCACGACACACCTGAGGATCTCTCATGGCACACTACTCTAAGGATAGTGACAGCGAGCGGTCATCCATTCTCTCTGGTTGGGATTGATTTTATTTTGTCTTTGTAATCACCACATCAACACATTTGCTGATATATGATGTCACTGTTGATGTATATTCCTGTAGTGCATTTATTTTATGTGCATCTGGAAGAATGTAAACAGCAGCAACAAACACTGCTGAATTCTCTGGGCAGATATTATAGCCAACATCTTAGCATTAAAAATTCAACATCAAGGAAACATTGACTTTGACTATGTTTGAGCACCAAGCATCTTCGATGTGAACACACAGTCCGCCTCCCCTCTTCTTACCGGAGTCTTGCTTTCTGTTGGTGTGGTATACAGTCAATAATCCGGGATGTTATGATGAAGCCATGTTTCTGTAAAGATTTTATCTTTATCGGTGATCTTATCCCTCTCTTCCTTATACGGTCACACCGCTTTAGATGGTGTTTGGTTGGGCCGGTCTGCCTGAGTGTTTGTAAGATGTTGTGGGCAGGCTTTTCCGTTGAGTGTATTTTTGTTATAAATGTAGCGAAGTCTATACAGCTTCTTGATGCGCCACCTTTGACATGAAGAAGATGTTTGCACAGTAATATAAAATAGATACTAGAGAGGGATTTGGGACTTTAATTTCTTAACACTTTTTTAAAAGTAAGCACTGTATTTAATATATATTAATATATATTACCTTTATTTAACTAGTAAGTCCATGTCGATGTGTCCTTGGGCAAGACACTTAACCCCAAAATTGTTCCCGTAGCTGTGCCTGCGGTGTATGAATGTTGCGTGAATGATGGATAGTCATGATGGGCAAGTGGTACCTTGCATGGTAGCCCCTGTCATCAGTGAATACTAGCTGCTATAACAAAAGAAAACCAACAAAAACATCTGTAGCTGATGATTTGGCTCATCGGCAATCAATATTGGCGATTTCAAAGAACGTGATTGGGGCATCTCCAAAAGTGATCCGATCCGAGACTCAATCTGAACCTTGAGTTGGGTGATCTTTTGCTAACCTAATGAAGAGCTCTGCAGGTTTCCTGGAGGTGTGACCAGTAGCCAGGTTACTATGGCTTGTAATAGTTGCCAATGTATTTCCTGTTGTACACTGATCCAGTATTCACTTGTCTCCGTCTCATCTTTCAGCAAAGGAAAGACCACATTACTGAAACACATAGCCAACAGAGCTCTCAGCATTCCCCCCAACATTGATGTGCTGCTGTGTGAACAGGGTAAGTGACCTGTCAGAAATCCCTTGTCTGTCCATGTTGGCGTCGCCCACTGACTCTGTCATGTACCTGTTTTTGTGTTAGAGGTGGTAGCTGATGACACGCCGGCGGTGCAGGCAGTGCTGAAGGCAGACACCCGCCGTCTGAAGCTTCTGGAGGAGGAGAGACAGCTCCAGGCTCGTCTGGAGAAGGGAGAGGACAGTGTGGCTGAGAGGCTGGAGAAGGTGAGTGCCAGTTTACCAGGCTGTATTTGCCTTTAGAATATTTATGTATTTGCTCAGTTTTTTAACAGGCATTTAACCCATGCTAAGCATTAGAACCAGTGGGTCCAGCTTTAGAACACAGTGGAGCATTTAGCAGCATAAGAGGCACAGCTTTCTATCAGGAGAGGGTGGAGACCGAAACCAGAGTGTAAAGAGAGAGAATATGTGCCTTACATTAATCCAAATTAATGATGGTGCTGCTCTTTGTCTACTGGCAACTGTTCACATTATCAACTTTACAAGGTGATAGAATGTCAGTGTTGTGTTCACAGTTATCTCTACTGCCCCCAAGTTGCCAAAAAACTCTATATTTCAGCTTTTAAGAATACTTCCAGTGGACTACAAGGAAAACCTTTTGGATTTCTGGATTCCTATCAGTAATGAAATCATGAATTGCTAAGATCTGGGAACACATTGCCACAACAGGACAAAGCAAACAGTACAATGATTCGTTGTAAACAAACTGTATTAGCAGTAATTGTGCAGTGAGGGATTATTAGTGACATTTCAGGTGCACTCACCTTCAGTTTCACTTCCAAACAAAGTAGTGTAAACAATCTGGATAAACTGTTGGTTTATTTACAGCCTGCCTGATCATGTGACCTGCCTCTGTGTTTCTCCTCCCTCACAGGTCTATGAAGAGCTCAGGGCTATAGGAGCTGCAGCAGCTGAGCCCAAGGCCAGAAGGATCCTGGCTGGTCTGTCATTTACCCCTGAGATGCAGAACAGACCCACTAAGAGGTTCTCTGGAGGGTGGAGAATGAGGGTGTCCCTCGCCAGGTACACCATTACAAACTTCATGGATGGAACTGGTCCAGTGCTGTTAGAAGTTCTTTCATTCACTCTAACCATCTGTGTCCACAGAGCTCTGTTCATGGAACCCACTCTGCTGATGCTGGACGAACCCACCAACCACCTGGACCTGAACGCCGTCATCTGGCTCAACAAGTACAAAGCAGCTTTTTAATCTAGTGTCTTTTCCTAGGTGATATGAAAGAGTATTTAATAGTAGCAAGGCAAGTTTATTTGTATAGCATATTTCAACAACAAGGCAATTCAAAGTGCTTCACATAAAACCATTAAAACATCAAAACATAAGGCAAAACAAAAGGAGATTTAAAAACAATTAAGAACATTCATTGAAACATTACAAACAGTCATCAAAACACTAAGAAGCAGTGTAAGAAATAAAATACAGTAGTAAAATGTAGAAATTGATCAATATCCTTGAATGTGGTTCAATTAAAGGTAGCAGCAAACAGAAAAGTCTTCAATCTTGATGTAAAGGAGCTGAGGGTCTCAGCAGACCTGCAGCTTCCTGGGACTTTGTTCCAGATATGTGGAGCAGAAAAACTGAACGCTGCTTCTCCATGTTTAGTTCTGACTCTGGGAACAGAAAGTAGACCGGTCCCAGACGACCTAAGGGGTTGGGATGGTTCATAAGGTAGCAGCACATCAGAGATGTATTTTCGCCCAAACCATTCAGTGCTTTATAAACCAACAGCAGGATTTTAAAGTAAATTCTTTGTTGGACAGGAAGCCAGTGCAAAGACCTCAGAACTGGAGTGATGTGATCCACTTTCTTGGTCTTAGTGAGGACTCGAGCTGCAGCGTTCTGATTGACTTTTTACAGAGACTGTAAACACACGTTACAGTAGTCGAGTCTACTGAAGATAAATGCATGGACAAGTTTTTCCAAATCCTGTTGAGACATAAGTCCTCTCATCCTTGATATATTCTTCAGGTGATCGTAGGCTGATTATGTAATTGTCTTGATATGGCTGTTCAGGTTGAGGTCTGAATCCATAACTACACCTAGATTTCTGGCTTGGTTTGTGGTTTTTAACATCAGTGATTGAATCTGAGCGCTGACTTTCAATCGTTCGTCCTTGGTACCAAAAACAATTACTTCTGTTTTATCTTTGTTGAATTGAAGAAAATTCTGGCACATCCAGTTGTTGATTTGTTCAATGCATTCACCCAGCCCTTGTATGGGATTATAGTCCTCTGGTGATATAGTTATGTAGATTTGTGTGTCGTCTGCATAATTATGATAACACACTTTGTTGTTTTCCATAATCTGAGCTAGTGGAAGCATGTAGATGTTGAACAGAAGAGGCCCCAGTATTGAACCTTGGGGAACACCACATGTAATTTTAGTCAGCTCTGATGTGTAATTATCTACAGACACAAAGTATTCTCTGTCCTTCAAGTAGGATTCAAACCAGTTAAGTTCTGTGCCAGAAAGTCCCACCCAGATTTTTTTAATCTGTCTAGTAGTATGTAATGGTTGACCGTGTCGAATGCAGCACTGAGATCTAGTAATACTAAGACTGAAATTCTGCCACTGTCTGTGTTTAAGTGGATGTTGTTGAAAACCTTAACAAGAGCAGTTTCAGTACTGTGGTGCTGTCGAAAGCCTGACTGGAAGACATCAAAACAGTTATTTACGGCCAAGAAGTTGTTCAGCTGTTGAAAAAACGCTTTTTCAATTATTTTACTTAAAAATGGGAGGTTTGATATTGGCCTATAATTTTTCATTGTTGCGGAGTCTAAATTAGCCTTCTTTAGGAGTGGTTTAATAACTGCAGTTTTTAGGGCTTGTGGGAAGACACCTGAGAGAAGGGATGTGTTTACAATTTGTAAAAGATCAGTGGTCATGCAGTTTGAAATATTTTTGAAAAAGTGTGTTGGTAGAATATCCAAGCAGCAGGAGGATGACTTCAGATGTTGTATAATATCTTCTAGGCTTCTAAGGTCGATTGAATGAAATTGTGTCGTGATATTTGAATGGATGTTATTTAGAGATTGGGGCAACACACATCCTGTGGTTGGTGTGGAGGCACTGACTGCTTGTCTAATTTACTGAATTTTGTCAGTAAAAAAGGAGGCAAATTGATTGCATGCCCAGGTGGATTGGCGCTCAGCAGCTACTGACACTGGAGGGTTTGTTAGCCTGTCGACGGTAGCAAATAAGGCTCATGTATTGTTATTGTTTTTGGTTATGATGTCGGAGAAGAATGACTGCCTTGCATTTCTAAGTTATAAGTTATAATTGCGAATTCTCTCTTTAGATGTCACAGTGAACCTGGAGATTTGTTTTTCGATACCTGCGCTCAGCTTTCCGACACTCTTTTCTCTATTCTATAGTAGATTTGAATTAGTATTAAGTGGGAAGAAATTATGTTGATGAGGGAAGTTAACTTTGTTAATCAGAGTTACATCTGATTGGTAAATGGACTTGTCTTTGTATAGCGCCTTTTTCGTCTTCTGACCACTCAAAGCACATTCTGAATGAACTTTAACTCAATGTCCTGCCTGTTTGAGGCAGAGTGAGACAGACCTGTCACTCAGGACATATTGTTTGCTTATATTATTGTGTCTGCCAGTTGAAATAATACAAGCAGCAAAGAATGTGGGATGCTGCTTGGCTTCAGTGGAAAGAAAGGCTCAGTGTTTCCCCTAGGTTGACTGCTCTAGGGTGGGCAGTCAACCTAGGGGTTGACTTTTAACACTTAAAAGTTTCCTTAAAGAGGCCTAATACAAGATTGGGAGCATATGCTATAACCTCTCAACGGTACTTAACATGACGACGTTTGAGCCGACGGCTCATAGCTAACGCTGCTAACATCGCTAACTACAGCGAAAGTGCTGACAGAGTTAACGGTGTTGTTTTTTTATTCTAAAAAAGTATTCCACTCAGCATTAATTAGCTTTCAGTAAATAATATGTCAGATAGACCTGATCAAGCATTAACTCTCACTCTTACATTAGGTGACTTTTAACTTGAATATTTGGAAATTATGTCTGCTGCTTTTTATTATATTCAAGTTGTTTGTTTGTATACTCTTCCACAGCTACCTTCAAGGCTGGAAGAAGACTCTCCTCATAGTTTCCCACGACCAGAGTTTCCTTGACGAAGTGTGTACAGATATCATCCACTTAGACAATGAGAAGCTCTACTATTACAGAGGGAACTACTGTAAGTGCAATTTAGAGCAAGAACTTATACCTTGGGGATGAGATATCAACACTCAGTCTCACATCAGTCTCAATATTAATGAAGGATTCACAAAATGTATTTTGTGATTTCTATATAATTGACTTTCACCACAAAAAATGTTTTCAATGTACACAAAATATATATTATTATATATAAATGTAAAGAAATTCCACATTTAAAAAAAAAAAACATTCATAAATATATTTCTGATATACACATAAATGTTTCTTGTTTTAAATATATGTAATATGAATGGATGTATATGAATGGATGAATGGAAAACATTTGGATCTTGTTACATTTATATACAAACAGTTGAAGCTGCATTTACAAACTACTTGTCATGTGTGAACTTCACTGCATGTGTGTTGGGTTTTTTAGACTCTCCTGACGTCACTTGCAGGAAATTGTTTGTAGCCAATCAGATTTCTCCTCCATTTTCAACAAATGAGGGTATCCTCTGTCATACTCATGTAGGGAGCGTGATGGAAAGGAATCTCCTGGAAACAGCTCAGACAGCTAGCTTCGGGGAAAAGGTCAAAACATCTGACAACAAGTGTTGAAACAACCAAACGTGGGTGGGTTAGTCTGTAAGGATCCTCCAAACAATCCAAACAAAGTGATACAGCTACTGGATCGAAGGTTACACCCACAATGTTGAAGGAAAGACCATCATCTGGCACACAAACATAGAGCTACGCTAATGTTAGCATTAGCCAAGATTTGCTAATGCTGCAGGGTACAATACGCAGCTGTCACATTCCTAGTCTATCAAACTAATACAGGCTGAACTCCTCTGATCCAAAGAGTTAACTGTACCATCGACACTGCTGTCTGAAGAGTTCCATCCTTTCCACCCTGTGCATGATGTAAGATCATAAGGTCACTCATGTGATTGGTTGAAAATTACATTAATTCATTTGTGAATCTGTTTACATTTATATATATATTGATAACTATTTTTGTGTTCATTGATAGATATTTTTTGGAGAGTCATTTGTCTTTACAAAATATATATGCGACTCCTGTGTGCCTTCATTAACGACTGATCTGACTTCATAGTTAATGTCTACCTTCAGATCTAATGGATCTGAAAGTCAATCTGTTGAGTGACTTCATTTTCTATATCTGTGTTGAAATCTGTCTTATTGCTGCTTTTTGTACTGAGTTAGGACAGGACTGTGTTAGCGTTGTGGTTAGACAGAGTGAGACACACATTACTCATGGTGTTTTTTGGTTTACTTTGCTTTTTTTAAGTGACCTTCAAGAAGATGTACGTGCAGAAGCAGAAAGAACTGCAGAAACAGTATGACAAGCAGGAGAAGAAACTGAAAGATCTGAAGGCTGGTGGCAAGTCCACCAAACAGGCTGTAAGTATTCCGTTTGCTAAAGCTGAGACAAAGTGAACTCGACTTTTCTCATTTCACTCTGTTACAGTAGTCACTGTTGAAACATGCTTATACGGTCTTCATGGCTGAATGGCAAATGTACAACATAAAAACTGTGGACTCGCATCAAGATATGGTGTGTGTCAAACTTCTCCATTCTCAGTTAAACCAGTGCTTTATCCATCCATCCTGTCTCATGTTGTTTTGTTTGTCTCAATGTTTCCTCTCAGGAGAAGCAAACTAAGGAGGCCCTGACCAGAAAGCAGCAGAAAGGCAAGAAGAAGGGAGGTCAGGAGGAGGAGAGCCAGGATGCCACAGAGCTGCTGAAGAGGCCTAAAGAGTACACCGTCAAGTTCACCTTCCCCAACCCACCTCCTCTCTCACCGCCCATCCTGGGACTACACAGTAAGAACTATAAACACCGACAGTCTGTTGCAGCAGCTCAATGCTGCACATGTTCCAGTAGAGCAGGTGACCAGTGAGCTAACACGCAGGTGAGGGCTGAAGGAGGCCGTAGAGGACTGACAACACGGTTTGAGATGTGCGATAATATTGTGATGACAATATGACTTGCCATAAATAAACAAATATTGAAGTGTGCATATTTGCTGTACATTTCCTCCATCAGCCGGCTGTCTGTAAATTCAGAACAGGATTAGAATGGAATATTTTCAACATAACTAGGCTCTAGAACAGCAACAGTTATGGTTACAACAGCAAAGTCACTTCATACAGTCATTAATATCTCACGAGAAACAAATCTAACATGTCAATAAAATAAATAATATTCCTGAGTGAAGTTTATAAAGAATGAAGAACACAGACATCAGTCATTCCTCCTGTCCTCTACTAAAATAAACAGGTCGTCTGCAGGTCTATGGAGCCAAATCCAGGCCAATAGTTTTGATCATTTGGAGAGAGAAAAATTGAACCTGAAAGTTCAGGTTTTGGTCATGAACATTCAAAAATACAGCAATGTATTCAAAATAAAAATAAGTGAATGAAATGTTTTGGGTTGAATATAATTTGATTTAGTTCTGGAATTGTTTTGAATAAAATATTTATTTTCATTTTTCACTTTCATATATATATTTTGATATTTGAGGTCTTATATTTTTCACTCTCAGATGGTTTTTTTTTTCAGTTCAGACTTTTGGCCCTGATCTAGTATGGGGGGCGTGGCATCAACTGAGAGGGGTGTGTAATCATGAGTGACAGCATAACGAAGGCTGAGGACCTTCCTCAACCACACGTAGGTACCGCGAGAATTATGATTCAACACTTTCTATACACCATATTCACGTAAATACAGTGGGGAAAAACTGAGCGCCCGCTATCCTGAAGGAAACTTCGGAGAGGAACAGCTACTGGTTCGATTAGTCTTTCACGGGGTTTGCTTCACCTTTGGTCCGTGTTTCAAGACGGCTCGGGTGGGTTGCCGACATCGCCACAGACCCCTGACGCATTTTAGGTGAGCTGATCCCCGCCTTGGTTCGACTCTGAAGTTTCTCACAGGATCACAGTTTTTTCCCCACTGCATTCACGTGAATATGGTGTATAGAAAGTGTTGAATCATAATTCTCGCGGTGAAATCTGAAAATATAAAATCTGACCTCAAATATCAAAATATATATGAAAAATAAATATTTTATTCAAAACAATTCCAGAACTGAATAAAAATGATATTCAACCCAAAAAAAGCCTTTCATTCACTTATTTTTATTTTTGAATGTTCGTGGCCCAAACTTGAACTTTCAGGATCAAATTATTTTCAAATGATCAAAACTATTGGCCTGGCTTTAACTCATCACGCATGTTGATATCGCTATGACGATGAAAATACGATTCATCAATCAGCACTAAAGGGAATAACAGTGTTGTCACAGACGAACACATAATCAAGAATTGGAAATATATTTTGAGGCTGACCTTGGAGAACAAGACGGGACACTTAATGATGCACACATGATAATAATCAGTGATTCACACAGGAACAAAGAACAGCAACATAAGAGTAAAGCCCTGCAGTGAAGTGAGAGCTGTCTCTCTCTCTCCTCTGCAGGTGTTGACTTTGGCTATGGGGGTCACAAGCCTCTCTTCAAAAATGTGGACTTTGGAATCGACATGGACTCCAGGAGTAAGTATGCTGCTTCTACCATCATTGTTAACGTTGAGAACATCTTTCTGTGTACTTATATGTTGGTGGAGGGTTAAGAAGTTGATTTAGTAGCTTAACACTTTGTACCTCACTAGGGACCTTTTTGGCTTTTATGAAGTTTGGTAAAGTTGTGAGTGTTTTTCTGAACTTAAGTTCAACGTCCGCTACTATAAAAAGTCTGATGAACTGTGTAGCCAAAATACGGACACAAAAATGTCCCCATTGAATCATTTTAAATCCACAATTTTTATCCCACTGTCATCACAATATAAAAGCATACATTCTATTATATCATTGCTTTCAATGTAGGGCCTGGCTTCGAAATATTTATTTTTCTATTTTCTTCCAGTTTGAGTCATTTTCTCATGTTTGCCCTATGAGGCAAATGCATGCTATTTTCCTGGTTTCCACTAGGGGCATGGCTGCTGTATTATGGAGCACTGCAGCAAATGTCTGCAGCAGAAATGATGGACTGTACTTGTATAGCGCCTTTCTAGTCTTCCAACCACTTAACACTACATGTCGTCAGGAGCCACCTGCCCATCAGGACTGTCGTTTTCATTTGCTCTGATTCACGTGTCTTTGACCTAATGAGAAAACTGAGCCATTACAGCATAAAATCATTCCATGATGTCAGGCTGTCATTCTAGAGCCCTGGCTTCAAAGTTGTAGTTTTTGCGTGTGTGTGTATGTATGTGATTGCATGAGCTGAGAGCAATTAGTTCTAATGGCTGTTGTTTAAAGTGATCTTCTAAACTATTTTTGCTTTGTAAGCTAATACACTATTAGAAGGTAAGAACTTTGAAGGTAAATAGGAATAATAAAAAACAATAATTTACATTTTTTATGGACTGTAAATTAACAGGTGAGATTCTTTAATCTAATCTTTTTGCATAAAAATCCATCAAAATAGAAATTGTTGCTAATCACTGACACATCTCAAACTTAAACGACAAAAAAAAATGTCATACAGCTAGGTGAAACCCAATGTTGGGGCTACTCAATAGGGAGCGCTATCGAGCCAATATTTCATACCGCAGCTGGACACCCCAATCACACTGCAATTTTCACCACGACTGGCTTGCGTGCTAAATTTCAAAAAAATTCCAGTATCCCAAGCACCTCCTCTTTGTGACAAAAGACGTAAAATAATAATAAACGATAGAATAACAATAGGTCCTCCGCTCCGACTACGTCAGTGCTCGGGCCCTAATAAACATTTGTTAGATACACACCAGAGGATCTTTTTTTCAGAGTGAGGCACAAAGGTTAAACAGAAATAAACATGGAGGCACTCAGGTAGTTACTATATTGTTAATGGCAGAAAAAAGATTAGTTGATCTTCCAATCTTCTGCTGACCTGACCTCCTTCCTTTAGTTTGTATAGTTGGACCCAATGGTGTTGGAAAGAGTACCCTGCTGCTGCTGCTCACTGGGAAATTAAATCCTGTAAGTATGTATGCAAACATTTGAATTTCACTCAAATATATGTACCAGTGAGGTAACTGGATGTTTCTTTTTTTAGGCTAAAGGTGAGATGAGGAAGAATCATCGTTTGGTAAGTAACTTCCTGTTAAAGTATGTCTCTTGAATACAGTGCGTATTTCCACATGCTCACACCGTTCAAAGAGAGGGGGGGGGAGAGAGAGACCGACACACCACATTTTTGTGAACAGCCCCGCTTTACACGCGCACCACGCTGTTATTAAGAGTTTACTCGCCGTAGTGAAGCGCAGTTTGCGCTCGCCGTAGTGAAGCGCAGATTGCGCTCGCCGTAGTGAAGCGCAGTTTGCGCTCGCCGTAGTGAAGCGCAGTTTGCGCTCGCCGTAGTGAAGCGCAGTTTGCGCTCGCCGTAGTGAAGCGCAGATTGCGCTCGCCGTAGTGAAGCCACTGTGGGGTGGGTGTGTCAGAAAATGGCGTCATCACGGCTCGCATGTTTTGCTCGAAGGCTCAGTGCCCGATCCGTTCTGCGCAGGTGCGGGACCGCCTACCCAGTACACTAATGTTAGCCTAGCTATGATGCTAACCGGCGCTTCGACCGAGATAAGCTGGGGAAGAGTGACTCAGCCACGGCAGCTCACCTTTTTGTTCCCATAGTCCGAAGAGAGGATACCCGGTCCGAGGAACGGTAGTTTTTTTATTTACAATTTTCATGTGCTTTTTCATCATTAAACTCACTTCGGATACATTTTGAAGCGAGAAATCAACTATGTCGATTTTGAATATTGCCAATCTTACAAAAAAATATTGGAGAACCGAAAATATGCCCCATAGTTTTTAAGCTTGTCCCTTCGGGGGTCGATGGCTAGCCACTCGGCCAGATCAGGCTCACAGAGCCCGCTGTGAGAACGCTAGAGCTCTCTGACACAAACACGAGTGGATCTATGGTGGAGGAGCAGAGCACAGTGGGGCTTGCTGGAGGCTGTTTAGCGGCTGTGGGTTAGAGCCAGGCGGCTAAGATTCAAACAAGGGCCTGCAGAGCATGTTGAAGAACCAGAGGGAGGGTGGTGGGCTTAAACGTATCTATTAGACAGGCTTGTGATCATAATAATAATTGGTCATGATTGTGACAGTCCTAGCAACTGCCTGCTGATTGTATGGCATGGTGCCCTGTTCTGACATGAACAGTGGTGTGTTACCTTACACAGTGTGATTCTGGTAAATGATCAGAGTTGTAACTCTGGTCTATTGTCTGCTTGCAGAAAGTGGGCTTCTTTAACCAGCAGTATGCTGATCAGCTGAACATGGAGGAGACCGCCACAGAGTACCTAATGAGGAACTTCAACCTTCCCTACCAGGATGGCAGGAAGTGCCTGGGACGCTTTGGCCTGGAGAGCCACGCCCACACCATTCAGATCTCTAAACTGTCCGGTACTTATATGAAGCGTCACGACATGACATTTTCTGTCGGCTGACAGGAAGGAGACATTTTCTAACATAGTTTTCTGGAATTCTCTCCAAACAGGTGGGCAGAAAGCCAGAGTAGTGTTTGCTGAACTGTCCTGTCGTCAGCCTGACGTGCTGATCCTGGTGAGGTTCACTGATCCTTCTATACACACTGCTGATGTTCTACCTGACTGACCAACTGACCAGCTGCTTCTTTTCTCCTAGGATGAACCCACCAACAATTTGGACATTGAGTCAATTGATGCCTTATCAGAGGCCATCAATGAATATAAAGGAGGTAAGAGGAGACACATGAGGTGTCCACCAGCAAGGTGGACTCTAATGATCATAACATTCCCTAGATTGGCTGATGTACAAGTGGATTATCATATAGTAGTGAAATGTATGGGAACTAATGGCTGCCTCGAAAGTAGGAGGAAACACAAATTAATGGTTTGACATGCAACCAAGGTGCTCCTGTGTAACACTGACTAGGGGTTTCTTCATTTAGTTTTTGAAAGAAAAGTGGCCTCAAGGGTGGGAGACACAAAACATCAACTGTCTATCATTCAGTCAGTGTGCTCGGGTGGACTAACTCAGTAATGGACACACTCTTTCTACATGTCTCTGCTGACATGTCCTGTTACTGATCAGATGTTACTTATGGAAGCTTAAACAGAAAAAAACGATGAAAAGTAGTACTCCCCTTAAGTCAGATGAATGACAAGGTTTTGCAATAGTAAGCCAAACTTTAGGTAAATCAAAAATGCTTTATTTTGCCTGTCCATGTTCTTTCTCCTAAAGCTAACAATCTGTCTCTTGTTGTCCAGCTGTGATCATCGTGAGTCACGACGCCCGGCTCATCACGGAGACTCATTGCCAGATGTGGGTAGTGGAAGATAGTTCGGTCAACCAGATCGATGGAGACTTTGACGATTACAAGCGGGAGGTGTTGGAGTCTCTGGGAGAGACCATGGTCAACAAGGTCAACCCATGAACACTCTGTAAGCTGCGTACACACCAGCTGGGACCAGTCGCATGAGTCTCAGAGCAACGCTGATAATAAAAGCCTCTTCCTGGAGTTCCTACTGTTCATTTCTAGAAATAGAGGGAGGTCTACTAAATATCTGGTTATGATCTCCTAAAGCCAAACAATAAAATAAATCCATTTTCATTGGGGTTTTATTGTGCCATTTTTATTTGCATACCAGTAGGACATTTACATGGTCAGCAAACCAAAGTAACTTAGTTAGTCATTATAACATGATCAACTGGACGGGTTCTGGAGTCTTCATCACTTTAAGTAAGCCTTGTATGTCTTCTTCACTTTAGCCACTTCATTCTCATCAGGTGTTATTTCACTGTACCACTTATACCAGCTTTCACCAGAGGTCAACGACTGGGCAGGTGGTGTTGACCCCACAGCATCATGGGAATTGGAGTAGTCCTCTCCTGAAAATTCCACATATGGAATCTGAAAGGGAAGAAAGCCTGGAAGAGGACACGGTGTTTCTGTCATACATCGAACAGAGATAATGTGAGAACAATCGGTAATGTTTTACTGGTTCTGTGAATATTAGGGGTCCACAGGTGTTGTTCATCAATACCGCTGAGATTTTAAAAACACTTCCCATCTTTTTTCCGTCCCACCGGAGTCGGTTGTAAACTAATTTCTGTTTCGGGGTCCTATCGTAGCTATGCTGAAGGTCAAAGGCTCATTTAGGATTAGCTTTTGAAAAATCACATTGGGCTGTACTGGGTACTTCTCAAGTCTCTTAATTGTCATTTCGTCGATCCTCGCTTGAACCGGAAGTTGTTTCTGTGCCGCCATAGTGACGGCCGTCCCAAAGCTCTTATTAGCTCGGAGGAGGGATGAGTGAGGAACCACGAGAACAGACATCCAGGAAGTCTTTTAACAGCCGACACGCCCCCTTATTGTTCATCAGTTATGTGATTGGACGCTGCAGCCGATCGGACTGACTGACTGGAGTTTAACACCAGAGTGAAGACGGATCACAGAATAAACTCTAGTTTATATTTGATTAGGTTTCTGATTCACCATCTGGTTTAAATATGTTCATTGTAGTCTGAACAACAAAACGACCACAAACAACTTTCTTCATTTATTAGAAAGATGTGTTTTCTTGATCTGATATATCCCTCAAGAACTTTTATTATGAATACAATTAAAGTCAGAGAGAGCTGAGGAGACCAAACACTTTTTACATCATTCCTGAGTGATTGATGAGTTTTATCATTTAAGAGAAACAATAATCATTCTGGGTTATTTAATAATTATGCCACAGTCACAATTTCAAAACGTACAGACGCAAATAATTCATAAATAAGACGATCGCATTCTGCCGGTAGAAATCGATCCTGCGCTTATAAACGGAACACAGGACAGTTTAACAGACAACAGAGAGAAACACCGCTACAGTGGTGATTACTGTGTATTAGTTATTGTTATTAGTTACTATTATTAAGTACAGTGATCATGTGAACAGACACAAACTTATCAAAAGTCTCTCCAGCTGTTAAAGCCGACTGACAGCTGATCCAGCTGTGATCAACTGATCCTTCGTCATCAGAAACAGACGTCGCTTCACGTGACGCAACTGAGGAAAGGACGTCTCGTCTCTTAAAACAGATTTCCTCGTTCCTCTCTCCTTGCATGGTTTCCTCCATGCATCCTTGGTGGGAGGGACTAAGATGCAAGGAAAGGACCCAAGTGAGGGAAACGGGGATGCAATTAAGAGACTTGAGATGTACCCCTGGTCAATTCTATAGACTTACGTATATCACTGTCATATTAAAAAAAAAACAGAAGTCCAGTTGGGAAAACAGAAGGGACAGTTGTGATGTTTAGAGGTGTTGTGTGATCTACTTCTCCACTATCACTGTATTACTACAGGAGTACTGTTTCAAAGAATCGATGAGTTGATATAGTGAATATTCTCACAGCTTTAAACCGTTAGTGTTATTGTGTGACTTTGGTGTTTTAAAGGGTTAGTTCGGTTCACCAAAGTCACACAATAACCATAGACAATACACCAGCAACTCCAGGTAAAATGACTCGTCAATGGAGTCTGGTGGCTTTGAAGAGAGCATGGATGGATATAACTACTCTATTTCTCCATCAGAGGGAGTTGTCTGACAGCACGGCAAAGCGGTAAAAATATTCTAAATACAACGTACACTTAAACACATCCACAGCTGTACTTGAGCCGGACCAGTTCCTCGTACAGCCCCACCTCAAAACATCCAACTGTCCTTTCAGGTCTCGTGTTGCCCTACGTACCGTGATCTCTTGCTGTGTTGATTGCCTCATGCAGCTTCTTCTGCTGTTTCATACACACACCTGGAGACAGAACAAACACTACATGATCCACTGGACACCCTGATGCATCAGTACATGCTCATGTTTAGGACCTACCGGTTCGAGTGGGATCATACACCAATCCAGTGTGAGGACTAATGAACTGCTGCAACAATTTCACATTCTGCAGAAGAGGATACATTTAGGTGTTAATATGATTGATTATTGATCAATGAATTCAACAAGAAAGAAAGCTAATTCATTACTGCGAATATGAGGCCCTGGACGCTCTCACTGCAAACACATCCCCAATTTGAGAACACGCTGCCACCTGCAGGACGGTGCTGTAAGAAGCACACGGCTATGATGCGCATGTTGTTGCCATGTTTTTTTTGTTAAATAAAGTTATTGAAGTCAGCTATCAGCCAGTGGTGTGGAATGTGGTTCTGTTTGTTTCAACATTGTGCTGTCAGGATTCAGAGATTATAGCAGATATCAGCTGTTCACCAGCTTTAGCCCGTTGCTTCTTATGAGCCTGACAATTCAAATCAGACAATGCACACAATTGTGAAACTGGCTAACATGTTAGCTGGCTATAGTTGAAGTTTGGACGGTCAGTCACTAACAAATAACTCAGACATCTGAAACATGTTAACAGGCCCCAACTTTTACAACAGGTCACAAAGCAAAACGGATGGGAACAGCTGCTTTCATTTTAACAATGAACTGTATTTTAGGAGATTAGCATATGATTTTTATGTAAAATATAAATCTGAAAAGTAACTACATTAAATAAATGTAGTGGGGTAAAAAGCACAATATGTCTCTCTTAAAAGCACTGGGGTGGAAGTGTTAAGCATCAAATGGAAATAGAGTATAAGTCAGTGGAAACTGCACTAAAGAACAGTACTTAAATGTATGTAGTTACTCGAAACATTAGAATTGGTTTCGAGTGATACTGGGCCAAAGCAAACAGGGCAGAGCCTGACTGATCAGACACCATTCCATGATTAATCGATCAGTTGGTTAACAGAAATATAATTGGCAACAATTGAATAATAAAAAATAAATCACAGGTTCCAATTCTCTCTACTCTTCTATGACGTAAATTGAAAATATTTAGTTTGAAGACTGAAGACGTCACCTTGGATTTTTCACAATTATCTGACTTAACCATAAATGAAGAAAGAATTGGGTCGATTGGCTTTTTCTGTAGCGGCTTCTCCACTTTGGATCAGTTTGCCTGCTGTTAAAGTCTGTTAACTGTGTTGAACCTGTTTTTAAAGCTTACTTTATTTACACACTGCACATATATGTCTCTATGCTTGTACATGTGTATATGTCTGTCATTGTGAAGCACTTTGATGCAAAAGCTGTTTGCTTTTAAAGTGCTAAATAAATGACATACATTTGATTCTCCATGATCAATAATAACAGTTGTTAGTTGAGGTCCTAGTTAGCTTGTCAAAGATGTGTTTCTCTGTTACGTGAGGCGATAAGTAACTTTTTTACTTCTTTCCCTTTACGCTGTAAAACGTCCTGCTCACTAAATATATTGGTCTTAATTATTTAATGTCCGCATTGTAGGATCCTTATTAAAATTAAGTGTGTTATGTGTTTAAGAAAAAACATAATATGGCTGATGTACAATTTGAGATTTTTTGACTTTAATATAGATATTTGTGTCCCGATTGTGGCGCAAAGCTTGAACACTGGATGGCTGATGCCACATGTTTGACAGAAAGCTAGATGAAAGCTTCAGTTTCCTCTTTTTGTTAATACTGAACCAACTTTACAGAAGCAGACATGATCAAGAAGTTTGACTTCCTTTCTCACTTGTCTTTTTTTATTGCTATTGAATGGAAATGTGCCTGGTCAGCTCAGAAAATCAATGAAGCCAAAGGCACAAGAATGGACGACTCCTGTTTCAACTGTAGTGAGGACCTGTAGCACAGGATGGCCTGAGGCTGAGGCGCTGTCTATGTGCTGTCTAACAACGTATCGTGCTCCTCCAGGACGCTACTTCTTATAAACTGTCCATGTATGCAGCCAGATGCTCCTTATTCAAATGCTACAGACAAATAAATCAGTAAAATGAGCAGGTGCAGTGCTTGGTTAGAACAAAAGCCTCCAGACACAGACTTCAGCAGTGAAAGATCAAGAACAGCACAATGTGTTTGATGTGCGGTGAGAAACCAGTGTGACTGAGATGCTGACCCACCTGATGGTGGATTAGAACGTTTGGATCCCGACAAACTGGACAGGGGTTTCCACATATCTTGTCTCCTCTCTACAGAAACAGAATCAGCGTTTAGGTGACTTCCCTTAACATGACAGATATGATGCATGGAACCAATGGATTCAAATAGAAATTTTACAATGCAAGTCTTGCGTGTCTTCTGTGGGGGAATGCCACCTTTGTGGTTCCTCCTGTAGCCTGCCCATACTGGATTGGTCCCATACCTCTCAATATACTCTGTCAGGGGAAAGGAATATATTATAAAACAAAGTACAAGGACGGGAGATGAGATGAGTTTCTTTTAGGTACCTTCACTCTCCAGATAATCCCAGGGTCTGTCCTTGTAGCGGAGGAGAGCCTCAGCAGCATCCTCATCCTGGAGCAATGCTGCTTTGCAGAACAAGCAACTCGGAGATACAAATGGAGAGAGACCCGGGCAGGATCTTACAGGCAGCCTCTGCAGACACGACTGAAAGCAAAAGAAAATCATCTCAGCATTGCCATCATCACAACATGAGTAAATGTATTAGCTTCTGTGCACTGGCTCCCTGTAACATCTAGAATATAATTTAAAATCCTTCTCCTCACCTACAAAGCCCTAATTGGTCAGACACCATCATATCGTAAGGAGCTTAAAGTACCATATTATCCTACTAGAGAGCTGTACTCCTTAAATTCAGGGTTACTTGTTGTTCTGGAGTCGTAAAAAGTAGGATGGGAGCCAGAGCCTTCAGTTATCAAGATCCTCTTCTGTGGAACCAGCTTCAGTCCGGGGGGCAGACACACTCACCACATTTAAGAGTAGGCTGAAGACTTTCCTCTTTGATAACGCTTATAGTTAGGACTGGCTCAGGTTTATAGTTGGGGCTGGCTCAGGTTTATAGTTGGGGCTGGCTCAGGTTTATAGTTGGGGCTGGCTCAGGTTTATAGTTGGGGCTGGCTCAGGCTTATAGTTGGGGCTGGCTCAGGCTTATAGTTGGGGCTGGCTCAGGCTTATAGTTAGGGCTGGCTCAGGCTTATAGTTAGGGCTAGCTCAGGTTTATAGTTAGGGCTGGCTCAGGCTTATAGTTAGGGCTGGCTCAGGTTTGCCGTGGACCTAGATAAACTGCTATAGGCTTTAAAATCCTGCTGTTGGTTTATAAAGCACTGAATGGTACATCTCTGATCTGCTGCTACCTTATGAACCATCCCGACCCCTTAGGTCGTCTGGGACCGGTCTATTTTCTGTTCCCAGAGTCAGAACTAAACATGGAGAAGCAGCGTTCAGTTTTTCTGCTCCACATATCTGAAACAAAGTCCCAGAAAGCTGCAGGTCTGATGAGACCCTCAGCTCCTTTAAATCAAGATTGAAGACTTTTCTGTTTGCTGCTGCCTTTAATTCAACCAAATTCGAGGATATTAATCAATTTCTGCATTTCTGCATTTTACTACTGTATTTTATTTCTTACACTACTTTTTAGTGTTTTAATGAATGTTCTTGTTTTTGAATCTCCTTTTCTTTTGCCTTATGTTTTGATGCTTTTAATGGTTTTATGTGAAGCACTTTGAATTACCTTGTTGTGAAATGTGCTGTCCAAATAAACTTGCCTTGCCTACCGTGGGACTTCCTAGGATACACTGAGCTCCTCTCTCCTCTCCTCTCTCTCCTTCTGTATGAATTCATGTCCCATTAATGCTCATTACTGACTTTGCTTCTTCCCCGGAGTCTTTGTGCTTTCTCTCCTCACAGGTTTCCATGGATCCTGGGTTTACCTGGACCCTGGTCCTGCCTGACACCCACTGCTATTAGTAGTCACATTGCTATTACCGATACCCTTAATGCTTTTATTACCATTCTACTATATACACTGCAGCTGTTAATATTAGTATTCGTAATTACTCTGTTATGTTGTTCATTCTGTAGACATGACATCTATCACACTTCTGTCCATCCTGATAGAGGATCCTCCTCTGTTGCTCTCTCTGAGGTCCCCCCCCCCCCCATTAAGTTTATTTTGGGGGAGTGTTTCCTGTTCTGATGTGACAGAGGATGTTACATGTGAACAGATCGAGGTAAATTTGTGATTTTGGGCTACACAAATTAAATTGAATTGTGTATTTCGGTCAGTCTAAATAAGATAAGATTAAACTATTTTCAACGGTAGCTGCAGTGTAAAGTGGGAAAGAGTACAAACGTATTACAGAGTGCAAATTAAACTAGAGTATACAAAAATCGATTTGATCAGTCAGGTGCAAAAATCCACATGTACAAATGGGACTTGCCTTTCGGACACAGTAGCTAAACAACCCATACACATGCATATTACTTCCTACCAGAATCATAAAATGTCCCCCTGTGTCCTACAGCAGTGTCTGTGTTGTTGCCGAGAGGTTCTCAAACTCTTATTAACGCTAAATAAAGTTAACGCAAGGGGCATTATTACCGGAGGCTACAAGTCGCTGCTAGATAGTTACGTTGCTGCACACCGTAGGATTTTGGAAGCGTCCGGCTTGTCATATCACCTCAACATTTCAAAACCTCAGTACTAACTGATCACAAATAAACTCATCGGTATGTCAACAGCAAAGTGAAATGAACCAGTTACCTGATACTGTCGTAATGGATGTAAAAGGGAAGGCGAGAGACAGCCCAGAACCTTTGCGATCCCTTGAAAGGAGGCAGCCATTTTTTCTGTCCCAGTGGGGTTGTAGGTGAAAGGTGAAAGATCAAACAATAATGTAGAAATATCAAGTTACATTTTATATCGAAATTGTATCACAAACAATCCCTTTATATTGCGGGTGAAGCCATATTCTGGCCGTTTTATTTGAGTTTGTTGGGTGTCGATGATTGTTAAAATGTTGCGTTCTCGTCGACTTCTCTTCATAACCATGGTGACGAGCACAACCCCGACAGACAAACTAGTCGCCATTTTGAAGCAATACTGTTAACTAAATTTATATATTAAATAATTACTACAATCCAGCTAAATCAACGACATTGTTTGGTATGCTTTATTGTCTACTTTATGACGTAAATACACAATACTTTCAAGGTAAATCCCGACAGTAATTCTTAACAACAGCTTCCAAAATGTGTGACACGCCATTATGTCCTTGACAGGACCAGGGAAGGTTGGCTATCCACCATTTTGTTTCAGCAAAAACGGAAAAAAACGTTGCCCATGACGTAAAACTCGTCACTCACTATAAAAACCAAGTCCCTCCTCTTCGGAGTCATTCCTGGATTTGGTCAAAGGTAAGTGAAGTCAGAAAGACAGCGAGGCTTATTTTCAACATTTTGTTGGTCTAAAATGCGAAATTCCTACTTATGGTTTTCAAGAACCAACAAATGACTTTGATATAACGGTAGACGACGGAATTGATCAGACTCTAAATTAAAATGTGTGTTTTTTGTGTGTTTTGCAGGTATGAATTCGCTTTGCCGAAGACTGACCCGTCGAGGACTTTGAACAACTCTACTCAAATTCATATTTTTTTCTTCAAGTAATGGACATTTGATTACTATTTTTGCCTCCAGTTTGTTCCTGAAGGAAAGGCTAGCTTTCAGCCCCACCCATAAGAAGTATTTCAGTTGATATTAAAACCATGAAGGTTGACGATATAAAATAGATGAAATAAGAGATATAAGTGCCTGAAAAGCACACTCTAATACACCCGAGACGCTGAGGATCTATAGTGTCAATAGTAAGTTGATTTTGAAGTTAAATTGGATCGAGAGCAGTCAAGTAAAAATGGTCGTAGACGATAGGCTAGTTAGCGGTAGCTGGTTAGCCGGCACCGTAAGTTAGCTTGGTTCTTTTCAAACCATTTGAATAGAGACAATGTTATAGTATGAGCTCACACAGGAAAGTGGACGGAGGCACTAGGCTCCGTTTCTTTGTGTGTGAGACGGAATGGGCGTGTTGTATAAACAAAAGTTAGTATAGTCAGTAAATTCGTAATTTATCCATAAGCAATCTATTCATAAAGATTGCCGTAGGCACAAAAAAACAAATTCCAGCTCATGAAGTCGGACTTTTTGCCTGCCAGATTCGTTTTATAGGGGCTGCTTCACGGAACGAACACTCACCGCAATCTATACATAAAGATTGCGTTAGCTTGAGGATTGTGGACAGATCTTATGAAGTACTGTGTATACTGAAATGTCGATAATTAAACACAGGGACTTCCCGAAAGCCCGCAGCACGTACTCGGCAATCTGTGGATAAAGATTGCAGGATGACTCAAGCGAAGTGCTCTTTCGAAACAAACAGTCGGGATTGTCAAACATGGCGGACTGCTTGTGGTTTGCTTTTCGTCGTCGGACAGCTCCGGGAGCTCGCCGTGTTCTCGGAGCAACATTTGGGAGTTTTTACAAAACTGGCAAGCAGAAAAGTACAGACTGCCGCGCGCGTATGGTTCGGTAGATGTGTTGTGCTCGGTGACTTGTTTTCCTATCAAGCAGCACGGTCTTTGCTCGGGGAGCCATTGTTGCTCGCGTGGGATTGCTTTCGTTGGCCGTCGTCGAAGTGGTTAACGGAGGAAGGGCTCTGATTAGCGGGCTCCAGCTCCTCCCTCTGACTGCCTGTTCTCAGCTATGACCAGTGACTGTATAGGACAGATGTCGGCTTCAGTCGAACTGCCCTTATATAACCGTTTTACATGAGTTGATTCATTCAGTTTCACCTTGATGAGCTGCCTTGTTGTCAAGTCTACTGTTTCACAAACAAAATTTCAGTAAATGATATTATTTTAGAAGGCTTGGTCATTCGCGTATAGTCCTAGTTTGTTGTCCATAATGTACCAGTGATATGTAGTAACACCACAGTATGGCAATGCACCAATAATGCTCTTTCCACCACTGATCCAGGGCCATGATTAACACTGATTTTGTGTAACGATTGTGACATTTACAGGAAGTGGGTTATTTGCAGTGTTGTGGAGGTCTGAGACTATATATAACTTCAACTACAACAGTTATCCGGGTAAGACCTAACTGATTCCTACATCATGACATTTCCAATGAATTGACTTCCGTCAGAATAGCGGGTTCTGCTCTTGAGTTAGAACGGTTCCATTATGAAGTGTATAAACATGGAGCAATATTTGCATGCTTAAAAGATGCAACCCCAGTGTTACATCAAGAACCATTCAGAGGTTATTCATAAGACCCTTTGTCTTGGTAGTTTCTTGTAATCTGTAATTGTGAAGACATTCATAAAGGCCGGTGATTTAGTGTCGGCTGTCTTTGTTTGGATCACATTGGACTTTTTAAAGTTAGCAAGTAGACTAACATCCAACACCTTTCGTTAATGACTTGGTTTTACAGTCACGCTAATGACAGTTCAGACCGTTGTCATGTGATGTTTCACTAACAATGCTGTGCCTCTTATGGAACTCCCCAGACAGTAGAGTGGCGTGTGTAGGCATAAAGGAGCCTGTAGGTGGCAGGTAGTGGCCTCATGTACCGCGGCTGGAACAGTCCACACCACTGAGTATTTAACTTACTATTTCCACTGTTTTCAAGCATTTCATACTTCATACAGACACATTTTAATGTGTTGTTTTCTGCATTTTGACCATTTCATCAGATACCACATGAAAAGTGACAATAGGGTTTTCATTGACTGTTGATGATTCTGTTACCATTCTTCTGGTTTGAGTTGATTTTTATGTGAATGATTGTGATAGACATGTGGCATTAAAAACGTGATACATCATTACCAGTAACATTTCTTTTAAGAATTCATCCCTTTGGCTATTCTTGTTCTAACAAGACTTTGACCTTTCCTCTTGTCTCTGATACATATTAATATAATACATTTATATTATATATAGTTATAGCTATTGAATTTATATCAATAGTTCATTTAGATATATTTAGGGAAACATTCAATGAAATAAAAAGTTAGGTCAATAAACCAAGTTGATTTGTAATATTTTGTTGCTCAGTTAATAACATGTAGTTTTGTTTCTGCGTTGCTGCTGCTTCTAAATTCATAGCCTGAAGTGGAATTACTAGTGTTGCCTCGCACTCCAAAATGAACCTGTCAGTCTGTCCTGCAAGTAAACGTCCCAGAGAGGAGACACTCTGGAGACACTGAGGAGTAAGTGGCAGCATCCTGCTGAACTGATGTCACGTGAATGCCTCCAAACATCTCAAGAATGAGGCACTGAAGTCATCCTGCACTGGGGATGGCTGCCTGTCAGAGCCACACAGCTGTGTGACTAGTGGTGTGTATGTGAGCAGGTCAGCCAGATCATCAGCTGACGTCGTGTTACTTTTCCTTCCTCAGCCTGATGATATTCAGCTGCTTTACTGGCTAGTAGCTCAGGCTGCTCTGCTGCTGATCCCTCTGGAGGATGGCCTGTGTGTCACCTCTGATGACATCTTGTTGGCCAGCTTGTGGTGCTGATCTCCTGATTTGGTTGTTGAGTCAGTCTTTAGACCTTGATGTTGCAGGAACCAGTGTCAGGAGTGAGATGATCCACAGTGGTCTGGATGGTGTGAGTGGTGAGGTGAATCCGGCTGCTGTGACCGTGTCAGCCTGATACACTTTAGGGTTGTGTGAGTCCCATGTGAAGCGGCTTTTGAGCCTTGATGGGACATTTTAGAAACAAAACAGATCGGAGCAGTTGAGTCCTAATTTCTAAAGACAAGCGTGGAGCTCCCTTTGCTATCTGGCAGGCAAACAGTCCCCACTGAACAGCACTTGAATACCTTTTACTAAGGACCAACTATTTCCAGAACAGAAAATGTCCTGTTGCCGTGTGCACTCATTGTTTGCGGTGTGTGTTTCAGATATGGCAGGAGGACCGGTGGACCCCAGAGAGATTCTGAAGGGTGTGGAGGCTCTGCTGGGGAAAGATGGAGAGCTGCGCAGCCTGGAGGGAGTCCCAAAGGTGTTCAGGTGAGGACTCATTTCTGTGCCCTAACTGTTGGACCTTTAACTTCTCCACTGCACCATCTTCATACTTCTGCTTTTCTTTTTAATGCAGCCTGATGAAAGCTTCTACCAAGATGGTCAGTAGATGTATGTACCTGAGCATCCTGCTGCAGACCAAATCCCATGATGTTCTCAACAGGTAGGCCTTACTGCTACTTCATATGCTGCATATTGCAGGTCTGGTTCTTAATTCATATTAACACAGGGATGAAAATATTCCATTCAATTGGAAGAACTGTAAACTGAAGTCAAAGTTACTACTGAAACAAACAAACATACATTATTTTGCATGTAATTCTAAAAGAACACAATTAAATGCATGAATAAAACCTATAGCTAGGGCTGGAACCATTTCAACATACGTGTTTCTTGAGTCAGTATCATGTTACAATTACGTCGGTTCTGTTACCACCGTTTCTCATGCTGGTATTTCTTTGGGGGAAATTATCTTTTAAATTCATGCACATTGTTTATAATAGTACATCAATCGCAATCAATCCATATTTATTCTCACATCTTCCACACTTCTGACAGAAAATGTCAGTTGTCTGTTTGTGATGCAGTTCTCTCTGAGAACATAACTGAACTCTGGAGCAGACAAACTCAAACCAGCAATGAATGGATCCCACAAACAAGTGTTGTGTTTATTGTTTATTAGGTAATTTATGTGAGAAATAGTCACTAAAGCAAATGTTAATCCACCAGCGTCAGAGAGAATGGAGAGATAGTGTCACAGAATAGCACCAGCCTCTGAACATTAGCACTTCTGATAATCTGAGTAATTATTAGCAAGTTTCCACGTCTTTGTTGATCAGCAAGTGTAATCCATGAGCATGCGCATCCTTCATTATATTCAACTGTTCCCTCTTTCATCCAGGTTTATCAGAGTTGGTGGCTACAGGATGCTCAACTCCTGGCTCACCTACTCCAAAACCACCAACAACAGCCCCCTATTGCAGCTCATCCTGCTCACACTGCAGAAGCTGCCTCTCAAAGTGGACCACCTCAAACAGGTACTGTCTCCCTCCATCCACCAGAACACTCCTCCAGTAAACTGCACAGCCAACTGTAGATCTAACCTGTCTCTGCCTTTATGTGCTCTCAGAACAACACAGCCAAGCTGGTGAAGCAGCTGAGCAAGAGTGCAGACACCGAAGGTCAGTGAGCTTGTCCACCAAACATGAAATCATTGTATAAGAGAAAGTGTGTATCACGCTCATGTACTTGTGTTTTACTTTTAGAGCTGAGGAAGTTGGCGTCTGTGCTGGTAGAAGGCTGGATGGCTACAATCCGCTCCCAGAGTGTGTCGAGCAGCGGCAGCTCTCCTGCTGGTACGCACCCCCCATTCTGTCTCCCTGTGTTTCCCTGTGACTCCTACCTGCAACACGTAGTAACACACTCCATCTCTCCTCCAGATAAGAAAAAGAAGAAAGAGGAGGGCAAGGTTCCGGTGCGGGACGTGAAGGAGAAGAGTGTGGATGAGGAGAAGAAGAAGGAGAAACCTAAAGCTCATGCACCCAGCCACGCAAAGATTCGCTCCATAGGTAAACAGAACCTGATGAGCGGTGATGGAGTTGGCCCTTAATGTCACA
Organism: Anarrhichthys ocellatus; assembly: GCF_004355925.1. Classification (NCBI taxonomy): domain Eukaryota; kingdom Metazoa; phylum Chordata; class Actinopteri; order Perciformes; family Anarhichadidae; genus Anarrhichthys; species Anarrhichthys ocellatus. The sequence goes on along the minus strand of NW_022280087.1, from coordinate 1,919,624 downwards.
TCTGATCATGTTCAAATGTGCTCCAGTATAATGCTGAATGCATCATTTACATAAATACCTAGTATACCCGATTTCATGGATCAAAGTCGAGGCAACCGGGCTGTGCACACTTTGCACCCACATCACAGAGGTTAATGTCGTTAACAAAAAGGCCACTCGCACAACGCAACAACAACTACACCACGCAAAATTAGCTTGAGACTCCCGTGTTTTGCACACTGTAAATAATGGATATGTTCTGTGTGGTGTAGGATTGGAGATGGACACTCCCAGCGTGGCCCCTGCTAAGAAGACTCCCACCGCCCCACAGCTGGGCGACAAGTACAACATCAAGCCTCCAGTCCTCAAGAGGCCAAGGTACTGGCCCCTCACTGTCTGAGGGAAAATGTCCTAATGTGGATTCAGGCCACTGGCTCAGTGCTGCCCTCTGGTGGCTGATGACAGTGCTTACATGTTTTCCTTTTGTGTGTCGACGTCCCCCCCCCCCCCAACAGCTCTGGTCCATCAGATGTGCCACCTCTGGAGAAAAAGTACAAACCTCTGAACACCCCCTCTAACTCTGCCAAAGAGATCAAAGTCAAGATCATTCCAGCACAACGTAGGTTTGAAACACACGGTCATATCTGAACTGCATGTGAGAGAGATGGTGGTGGAGTGTGGTGTTCACTGCTCTCTTGTGTCCTCACTTTAGCGATGGAGTGCACAGGGTTCCTGGATGCTCTGAACTCTGCTCCAGTGCCCGGGATCAAGATCAAGAAGAAGAAAGCCAGTGCTTGTACTCCCCCTAACACCAAGGCTGTCTCCCCCACGTCTAACAAGGTACACACTCATCTCATTATGACCGTATGTATTATGGTCATTGTCAGTCCAAAACAGCCTCAGAATATTTGAGTTGAATTCTAATTTTATGCAAGTCCTCAGAATATATGTGATTGCTGTTGTTTGAATAGACTTTGCTGAACTTTCTGCTGTTGGGAATGAAAAGGAGCGTGTTTAAGTTATCAGCAAATATGAAAAACGAAGTTATTGACATTAATAGAATTAATAATGTCAATATTCATAAGCACGCTATCTAAAATCAACAAACAACCTGTAATGAGCGAGAGTGTGTGTGGGGGGGAAGAAAAAAGAAAAGGGAGGGGTAGTTTCATTCAAAGCAAGGCAGAGCCTCACTGCAGAAGCTGTTAACTTATCACACAGAAACTGGCGGTTCTGGTCTTTTTAAATGATAAAGTCACAGTTTCAACAATACAGTAACTGAAGCAAAAGAAACCAGATAATGACACACAATGACCTTCTGTGAGGTGGCTTTTTAATGGCCGACGTGGTCCTTCCCAGTTTCTTGGTTGGACTCAGGCTGTGCGTGATAACCCTCTGTGTTGGCGGGGAGGTAAGGGTATTCTGCCGGTAGTCTCTGGTGTAAATAGCTGGTGGAGATAAGTGAGCAAATAGCTGAGTCAGACTTTCCAAGAACTTTTAGCTGTCAACATCTTTGTCTTTTTACACGCAAAATAATGTCCAAAACTTGTGTCGTTCTTATTCCATTTTTGTCCTCAGGGGAGTCCATTTGACAGCAAACCCTCTGCGTATTCTTCCTCTCCTGCTAAACCGTCATCTCCAGAAACAGCTGCTTCCATCACTCCTGCTGATGAAAACCTGGAGCCCGAGCGGCCTGGGACCCCCGTTCCCTCTGAGGAGACTGAGGTCTCGGACAACGGTAAGGTCCTTGATGATGATAAGCTTCATGAACTTCTTTGACATTATGTTTTCTGTCTATTGAAAATGACATCCTCCTTTCTCTTTGTTTGTGTTGTTTGTAGGTGAGAAGCCTAATGCTCTGGCAGAACCACGAGGAGAAGAAGAGAGCTTGACCAAGAAAGGCAAGAAGAAGAAGACAGTTCACTGGGCAGAGGAGGAGCAGCTCAAACACTACTTCTACTTTGATCTGGATGAGACAGAGAGAGGTAAGGCCGATGTCTGATCTCAGAGCTGAGTAGAGGTGCCGTTGATACTAATTGCCGATCATTGATGATCCATATTGGCAGATACAGATCCTTTTGTTGTTTGATTATAGCAGCTGGTCTACAAGGATCCAGACTTTCTGCCCACCGTCCCAAACATCATTTCAACCACTCTGAAGGGTTACAGACTTCAGAGTGGTAGAAAACTTCTAAATGTTATCCTTTTACTTTAAGTCATTTATAGTGAATTTTTTCTTCATAAAACACAATTCAATTGATTAGGAAATAAAAGATTGTATTTTTTAATGGATTAAAACAAATCTTGTTATCAGTAGTTTTAATGATATATTATAATCAGCTTAGAGCGAGTGCAAACAGGTTATAGTTCTCTCTCTATCTATTTATATTGCTGTGAAAACATCTCCTTCAAACTACTGGATCTATTTAAAATGATTACATTACATGTAATAGTGAACACATCATGATAACGTTATCATTTACCTTCGCCCAATACTCATTTTCACTGAACAGAGCCTGAACACATCATAATGGTACTGAAAGGAACCTTGGTTTGTTGTCCATTAGCCACTTTACCAGCTCTCCTCCGGTCTAAACACGGATCGGTTGTTTACAATGTAACATTGATGTCCTTGCATATCTTGCTGAACATTGGTGGATAACGATAGTCAGTAAAACTGTATTTCACACTGTGATGGTGAAGATAAACGATGTCATTAATTTGCGGTTCACATGTGGGTTGACCCGTGGGGGGGGGGGGGATCCGTAGGGATCACGAATCAACAACGATCTTTTACATCACTAGAGCTGAGTTATGACTCATATTATTATAATTATAATTATACAGTCAACGTCAACAAGATCAAGGACTTCGGTGAGGCCGCTAAACGAGAGCTGATGATGGACAGGCAGACGTTTGAGATGGCCCGACGGAGCTCCCATGACACCATGGAAGAGAGGGTCCCCTGGACCCCCCCGAGGCCCCTGACACTGACCGGCAGCCTGGTCATCCCCGGGGCCAACAGCACAGAGAAACTCACCCAGAGAGACCGTGAGATGGGCATCCTGCAGGAGATCTTCCTCAGCAAAGAGAGGTAGGACCTCAGACACAGCCTGCTGCTTCTAGAGCAGGTTGGAAAATATCAAATATATGGACTATAGGCCCGAAAGGGAAGACAGCGTTCATCAGGGATCTGAACCGTTGACCCTTTCTATGTTTATTCTACTCAGAGTTCTTCATAGAAGAGGGCTTGTAATGTATGCTAACGATTTCCCGTCTTGTCTTGTCACTAGTGTGCCCGATAGTCCACATGAACCAGACCCGGAGCCGTATGAACCCATGCCCCCCCGTCTCATCCCTCTGGATGAGGTGAGTACACTCAGAACACTCCCTCACACATGTTTGGTCTCTAATATGTCTTCCTCCTAATGAACGCGTTGTGTCCCTGCAGGACTCCACCAGCATGGAGGACGGCTACGTGGAGCCCATGGACACGATGTCACAGCAGGGCTCTGCCATGGCCCAGACCGAGAGCTCCAAGCTGCCCCCCGTCCTGGCCAACCTCATGGGCAACCTGAGCAACAGCTCTCGCAGCCCGCAGGCCACACCCACAGTCACCAACCCTGTGGCTCCCACTGTCAACGTACAGGAGCTGCTCTCATCCATCATGGTACATATTTAGTGGATACTCTGGATCCTGGTTTACTATTTTAAACTCGCTTATCAAAGTTCACCAAATTCACATTTAGTTTTTCATGAACTGTCTCTATCTAGATTGAAATATGTCAGCAGGTGGATTCAGAACGTTGTGCTAGTTGTAGTGTGAAGCTAATGTGTAGCTGTCTGTTGTCAGGGTGCTTCTGGTAACCAGTCTACTGAAGACTTGATCAAGCAGCCTAACTTCTCAGACAAGATCAAACAACTACTGGGCTCTCTGCAGCAGACCCAGAACCAGAACCAGGGTGGACCTCCACCAGGTAAACTCCATCTGTTGTAGCACCATGTCCACCTGTGGTGGTCCCGTTACTCATCGTTATGTAACCTGCTTGTCTTTCTACCTAGTCAACCCGGGTTTGCTTGGCCACGGTCCAGGCATGAACAATATGAACAACATGAACATGCACATGCAGATGCCCATGAATGGCGGCTACCCACCCAACAACCCGCCCGGTGGTCCTCGCTTCAACCACCCTCCACCCCCTCACAACCACGGCCCACCTTTCAACAGTGGCGGAGGCCCGCGCATGATGGGGCCGCCGCCGGGCCAGGGCCGAGGAGACAATGGCAACTACTGGGGAGATGACTCCATGAGAGGAGGGCCTCACAGAGGGGGCCACTTCCACCGAGGAGGACGAGGCCGAGGAGGAGGAGGAGGAGGAGGCGGAGGAGGAGGAGGAGGAGGAGGAGAGCCAGGCTTCAGGGGCAGAGGACGAGGGGGGCCCAGAGGAGGACACAACAACATGAATGGTATGTGGGACAAAGGGCGGAAATGAGTCACATGGTATATTCAGCTTAATGTCCATCACAACAACAGAGGCTCCACTCATGTCCTCCAATAGATGCCCCTTAACGCCTCCCTCTGTTCCTTTAATCCAATGAATCACTGTTCAGAATGAAACGCTGATGTTTTTAGGGAGATGACATCATTAGATATGTTTGAAGATTCATCAGAAATCCACTGTTGAATTGTTCAATGTAAAAAGTGTGAGGAGAAACTGTGTTTGGTGTGATTGTAACGCTGCTGTGTCTCCTCCTGCCAGACATGTCCAAGAGGCCCGTGTGTCGTCACTTCATGATGAAGGGAAGCTGCCGGTATGAGAGTAACTGTGCTTTCTACCATCCGGGTGTAAACGGACCCCCGCTGCCCCCCAACCACCCCGCTAACAACCAACACAACCAGCACCCACAGCACGGACACTAGTGGCACTGCTGCCGAGCAGAACACCTCAGAGCTGTGCTCTCATGTTGCACTGTTAGAGACCGGCCTGAAGCAGCCAGATGTGCTCACCTGAGAGGAGATAAAGGCTGGGACGCGATCACTGATGCCACTGTGTGTTTTTATTGGGATCATTTTAAACAGTGACACTGAACCACTATGTCTGAGCTGCTGCAGCTAGCTGCTGTCTCATCCGTCTCTTTCCACTCCATTAACACGGTCGACCAAACGGACGTCTCCTACTCAGCAGACAGCTTTCCACACCACTGAATTCCTTCTGATTGTGGCTGTTGTCCTGTGTACATGTCTCATATTCCCTTTAGTTGGGCTCCTTCAGGAGCGTCAGAAAAGTGACACAAACATTGAGGAAGCACTTTATGAAGCAAAATGCCAACACGGCCATGATTTGTTTAAGGTGCATGGTGTTCAGACGTTGGGTTCTTCCAGCAGCTGCTATTGAATGTGAGGAGCTGATGAAGAAGCCACAGCCGTGTGTCTTACCATATGTAAGCTTTCCCTCTGTGCATCCTAGTGAGTAGCTCAGACTGTGTGGCATGACAATCATTAGCTTCAAACATGGCGTGGTGCTGTCCCAGTCCAGAGCTGCTGTGTCTTCTGTAGTTCGTCTGAACCCAGAGGAGACACGGGGGGGGGGGGGGTCAGCCATATGACTGTTTTCTGTGAAAACGATGACCGTTGTGTCTCTTGTGGGACTGTGAGAATGTATTGGTTGTTGTTTTTTATTTTATTTTCATGCGATCATCAGAATGTTGGCCCTTTTTTAAGATGGGTTAATTTTTTGTCAGTATGAAATGTGTGTATGAATACAGAATACACATTCATACACAGTCATATTTTCCGTTTTTTTGTACACAGTGTATCGAATAAATGTCCAAATATAAATGCGCTTAAGTGTTTAATTTGAAAGTGGGACGTTGCTATGTGTACACACACACACACACACACACACTAGTCGGAGCCTCCCCAGGAGGAGAGCTCAGAAGCTGATCTCTGCGTTCATCCTGTGGGGAAACTGAATGTGCTCAAGAGGGTTTGTCCATTTGATTTGTTCTGTGAGAATCTTGGTCCGATGATGGCGATAGAATGAGTAGAATTCATTCCTTGTGTACTATAAATGCTTATATAGACAGACTGAATGACCCCCCCCCCCAGGCTGACACATCTCATGTTAGCATTTGCTCTGAACCCCTCAGGTGTACTGTGCGATTATCATTCTAACATGAAGTCAAATGAGAAGTGCTGTAAAGGTGCCCTGTCAGATCATGTTGCAGGTCATTTAGACTCTTCCTCCCTGAAATGGCGGTAACTGTGTCTTGTTTAATGTACAACACGTCTCTCGCCATGCCGGCGTCACGCTCCTGAGGAAGTCTGTCCATCTGTAAACCCAGACTGAAATATACCAACGATTCAATGAACTGTCCTGAATTGTCCCTCAGCCTTCTTGTTTCCTGCAAAAACATTGTGGAAGTGTGATAGATGTCATATGTACAGAATGACCAACATAACAGCGTTACAGCATAGTCAATCCATATGATATAAATGTTTCATATAATGAGAGTAGTAACTGCAGTACTATTAAATAGCAGAATAATAACAGCAGCAGTAGATATAATAATGATAATTAAAGCTGCAAGCAGCATTGATCGGGCCCTCGCATATTGATGCACGTCGAGGGTACTGGCAGGACTCTGGGTGACGCGGCCATGCATTTCTTTGACCATCATACACTGCGTGCACGAGTTAAACGGTATTTCCTGTGTCGACCAATGGCATAGCCAGGTCATTTTGCCAGGTCTTAAGCCTCGAATGTTTTGAGTGTACCTCCGAATACAATCATAACTGTCGCCTTGTAAAAATCGACAAAAAACTGAATGTGTGTGAATGCCCTTCAGTGTTAGTAATATAACAGACTCAAATAAAAAATGCAGGTCGTTTGTTTGTGCAGGTAGCTCTGACAATCACTGCTGAGTGACCCAAAGCTGGAAGAGTCGAGGAGAAATAGCAGAATGTATAGTTCCATGTGGAAAAAAAAAATATTTTTATAAAGAATTAAGTTTGATGTATTAATTAATGTAGAATAATCTAACATACAAATTAGTCTGGGTGCAGTTTGATTTTATTAAATAAACTTCACGTTGCATGAAATTACTTTACATTACAGCCTGTTCCAAAACAAACAAAAACAATTAAATTTACTATAATGAAAACTCAACAAGTTTGATTATGTTTTGAGCATTGAGCATTAGCCCCTCAAAAACACCTTCGTTTTTCATGGCGAAGAATGCGTCGCTACAGCAACGGCCTTTCAGGAAACAACAAGCTTTGAGTAACTTTTCATCACAAAGGTCTTTGTTCTGACCAAATTTTAAGTTTATTCGATTATTTCCCTAGGAGGAGTTCGTTAAAGTACAGCGCCTGGAAATCATAAAAACGACACTAGAAATTCATAAAGAATTCAAAATGGCTGACTTCCGGTTGGGTTTAGAGCATGGCTCCAAGAGACTTTCTTTTAAGTCCACATGTGATACATGTTCCTATCAAATTTTGTAAATCTATGTGAAACGTACTGCGAGGGCTGCTTCGTCGAAATTTTGTAGGGGGCGCTATTGAGCCGATTTGCCACTCTGAACCAATAAAATCATATTATATAACTACATTTTGGGCTTTAAATCTGTGTGCCAAGTTTGCTTATGTTGCTTATGCTTGTGTTTTTTTGCCGCCACGCCACGGATACATATAGTTCGATAAATTTTTGATCTTTGAGTAACTTTCACTGCCAAGGTCTCAAGACAATACTGAAAAGATCTGAAGTCGATCGAGTTAAATCTCCAGGAGCAGTTCGTTAAAGTATGACGCCTTGAAATGGTCCAAAAACGTCATAAAATTCAAAATGGCCGACTTCCTGTTTGGTTTAGTGAAAAATTCCAAGAGGATTTTTTGTACGTCCCATCACGTTCCACATACCTACCAAATAGGGGGGCGCTATTGAGCCAATATTTCATACCGCTGGACACCCCAATCACACTGCAATTTTCACAAATTCTGGCTTGCGTGCAAAATTTCTAGGATAGTTTTCCAGTATCCCAAGCACCTCCTTTTTGCAACGAAACAGCCACAATAATAATAATAATAAACATTAGAAGAACAATAGGTACTCCGCTCCGACTACATCGGGCCCTAATAAAAGCAGTGATAGTAATAGAAATGTGACTAATAATACCAGTAGTAGTGGTGTGTGTCATGCAAGGCCACAGCAGCAGGCTGTGTGATGTGTTCAACAGTCACCATGCTCTACCTGATCATCAGGCTCAACACTGGTCATTGTGTCACAAAAGCAAAAATGAAATAATGAAAAGAGAAAGTGATCTAAGGGAAAGCAGTGAATATGTGTGTTTAGTGAAGTGTTGAGTTGGTTAACACAACATGTGTGTAAGTATTTCTCAGCTTTATCTGCAGTGAGCTCAGGTGCACTGTGCTTCACTACAAACCAGGAAGTTGCATCCTATTCGAGTGGGCCGGGCAATAGCAGTGTGTGTGTTATCAGGGCAGGGCTGAGTACAGCTGCTGAATGAGAAGTGTTAATAGGAGCGCCCGTTAACGCTGCCCTGTAGTTCAAATATTGACCTTGGTGCTGTGACAACACACAGTGACAAAGAGACAGAGACACGCAGTGAAAGAGCGAGCGGGGGGGGTTAAGGACACCTCAGCACTAAACTGCTCCCACATCCTGGTTACAAGCCAACATCACAGCACACAGCATCCAAAACAATTATTTGTTTAGTCCTTTGGGACATTTGGTTTGTCAAGCTTTTGACTAGACGCAGAGGTCTTCAACAGGGGGTCCGCGGAGGTACTGCAGGGGGTCCGCGAAATCTTTGGTTGATTATACAATTTAAAAAAAAAAAAATATATATATATATATATATATATATATATATATATTTTTTTTTTTTTTTTTTTTTTTCTCTAAACATGAATCTGTCCATTATTGTAATAGTTCAGTGTTGTATGAAAGATAACAGGTATCTTTATGCATGGCAGTGGCACTAATAGGCCATCACTCATTTTTCGTTTCCACATTTATGTATAAAATGAAAACATCAATTTGAATAGCTAGTATGATTATCATGCAATTAACAGACAATGTTGATGTTGGCATTGGTATCAGCTGACAAGGTATGTTTATGAATGGCAGCGGCACGGCCACCCTACTCACTGTACCTTGCACATGTTTAAAATAAAAACATGAATATATGAACCTGTGTATTATTTGAATAGCTTAGTATTGAATGCACAATAAAGAGGTATACATGGTACTAGGCCCATTTAATGTAAAACACAATTTTATACAATATATATAGTCGGGGGGTCCCTGCTCCATCTCTCTATCAGTTTGGGGGTCCTTGGCCTGAAAAACGTTGAAGACCCCTGGACTAGAGGAATGCAATGAGTGTAGTACAGGAAACAGTATGAGCAAGCAGCTTCACTAAGGAATAAAGCAGCAATACAATTCAATCAGAAAGAGACAATGTTTCTATTTGACTGAATGCTGTTGGAATGTCTCGTCTTCTGACCACTCAAAGAGCTGTTCACTACATGTCAGCATTCAGCCATTCACTTCCACATTCATCCACTGTAGGCAGAGGCTGCCATGCTATGTGCCACCTGCCCATCAGGAGGGGTAGGGTTAGGGTTTGCGATCCATATCTGAGCCCATCGGCTATCTGTCTCAGGCGGATTAGCTTCCGGCTGCAAGGGGCAATGTTTGCAGGGTTCCGGTGTAGCCATCAGATATCTGGGCCAAGACTTCCTCTTCTGTGAGCTGCTCATTGTTAACAGTCCAATTAACAACTTGAGATGCAAGACTGGAGTTGGAGTTGTGAGACGGCGTGTACGACCAGATTATTTCACAAGTAGCGAGTTCACAAGTGTTTTTAAACCAGTAATAAACAAAATCATCGTCGGATGATAGCCGATGGGTTCCCAGATTGCATTTTGGCTAACACGTTCCGCCTCTTTTGCCCTCTACACGGAATGTTTACCTGCATTCAACCAAAGCCTGCTCAATACCACTCGGACTGGACAGAAAACCAGAAAGCTTCCAATACTAAAAGTATTGCCCCATTGCCAACAGATTCTACATGTGAATCCAGAAATGTTAATGAAGATTAGGGTTGACTCAATCCAACATGCACTGTAACTGCTGCCACAAATACTCACTACAGCACCAAATGTAGATTAATCCACCACTGAAAATAGTCCCCAACGAATACACTATTTCTTCCAGTTTCTTTCATAAAAACTGCAGTGACCAACTGTTTTAGGAAATTGTTGAAACACAAATGAAACTATACATTTGTAAGGTGTTTTTTTTATAGATTTGCGTCTGCAGTAGAACCAATAGCTTGAGCTAAGAGCTGTGGACAGGAAGTCAGAAAGGTTTTGCATGCCAGTTTTTGGTCTTTTCATGTGATTACACTTCCTGTAAGTGTGATTCTATGTGACTGGGCTGTTCTGTCTAACAGGTGCCACTTTTGTTATTTGGAATATATCCATTAAACTTTCATCTACACTACTTTCATTTTCACCCAAAGCGTGGTGTTTGTTAAATTCATGGAACCAACTTTTCAATAATAACCCAAAAGTCTCGGTTACCTTTCTTACAATATTTGTTAATCACTGAAATTGCTGTTGGGTGCCATGGTTATATAGTCCTCCATGATTATTTCATGATTTTGTAAAAGGTAACTTAACTGGAGATCCACTTATTTGAGTAGAAAACCTCAAAACACAAACATGTTACAGTCATTAACAACAATCCATAAAATCTGCAGATCTAAATGTTAATAAGCGGTTAATTAAAACCTTTTCCAGAGGGCCAGAGGAAAGCGGCCCAGTCCACTGAAGCACATGTCCTGCTGAAGGATGATTTTTCAACAACCTGGCCGCCCAACAGCTTAAAAATAAATTATTTATCCACCATTCATTTTTAAAAACTAGTGGATTGAGAAATACCATGTGTCTGACCACTAAAAGCTTGGATCTTTGAACAAAAACACAGATGTGGGTGGCTCTTTTAACCTAAGTTTAATTGAAAAATATGAATGCAAATAACAATTCACAACACATTAGTCATAACATGCATACTCAGCATTTGATATCATTTTATTGTCCTTGTGTTTCATGATTTCATGTCTTGCTTCTTGCCTTGTCAAACTCTAATGTTTGTTCCAGATAAATCTCCTTAGGAGAGGAGAGACATGTTTACAGCAGCAGTAGTCTGCAGGTGGATCTGGTGTGGACGATTAGAGACAGAGGATCTGCTGTTCCAGGATGCAGGACTCATTGAGTCATTAAACAAAGCTGCCATTCACAGCAGCAGGTCTCGTTGAGCCCCCTGCTGCAGGATACAGGACACTGTTGAGATGCTTCACGATAAACCTCAGACTCCTTTACATTTCAATGTCCGTTCGTGTTGAGAGATTGCACAACTCTAGACGCTATCAGTGCTACTACACGTGTCACTCTTCAACGTTCCGGGACTTTTTGTGCACTGGCACTTCTCACAAGCTGCTGGTTCAGTTCTCTGTCCTCTCCATGTCAGGTTCTCTGGGTGATTCATAACCGCGCAGCGACTCAAAACCCGCATGAACAGAAAGACAATGTGGAGAGCATGTGAAGAGCTGACGCCCGGCCTGGCCCGGCCCGGCCTGGCACGGCACCGGGGGGGACATGCCTCAACGTTTTCTGAATCTTCTCTTTTGATTAACAGAATGTGATTTTACAACATTTCCAGAATAATTCAATATTCTGACCCAGGCTGTGACATGTGCAATAATTACATATAACTACAGCAAGTTCTGTTCTTTTAGCTTTTGGGGTTGTTTCTATAGAAACAATAATGATTCAAAATAACGTAGGATTAGATTCGTTTTCAGTCACAAACCTTCACATTTTCTAGGAGGAGGACTGACAGACCTAATGTCTCCTATCATTAATGCACTGTGGACATTCACTATGTGTCTCTGTATCCTGCTGCAACACCTGAAGAGCTCACACTTCCTCTGACTGGTGTTGATTCCAGGCTGTGGACAGCCCATAATATATTATAGAGTGACAACATAGGCTACAAGTAACACAGAAAAGCACTTTAAGTATTAAACACACCACCTTAATCCTATGATGTGTCCAGTGGAATATTATGATAGAAGATGCATAGCCCAATTATAGTAATATAACAATGAAATCACAACTGACACAGAGCACGCTTAAATAAATAATACATGAATAGGGATACGTAGCATGAGACTGCTGACACACACACCAACATGTGAATATGGGGAGAAGAACCAAGTCTTATACTTCCACACCCAGTCTGATTCAAAGAAGAGTAAACACTGTCTCGCTCCTATTTGAGTGCTCACTGTGGTTAGGAAACCTGGATGCAAATCATTTACTGCGCATCTTCATGTCTGAATCACTGTTCTGACTTTGTAGGAAAGATGCATTCAGTGTCAAGTTGTGTCTCGAGCCATTCACATAAAGACCAATCATTGTCGTCCAGCCGCGCCTATCACACATGAATGAATAAAACCACTAAATATCCACCAGTGTCCAAACTGCTTCAGATGAATTATACAATGGGATGAAACCCCGTTAAGGACATGCCAAAGAATGCATGTCTCTACGAGCAGTTCTTTCAAGTGAGCAGAACGGAATGCCAAATCCCATGAAGAAATCTGATCATTTAAGAGTGCGCAGTTTATCGTCCAGCGGTAGAATAGCCTACATGTAATAGTGTTCTACATTCGCATATAGTCAGAATCTACATTTAGAATTGGTTCCTATTGTTCTCGCTCCACCAGCACTTCTACATTTCAGAGGAAGAAGATGAACAAAATATAGGAGACTTATGATAAAACATATGATATTGATATTAAGTGGGATAGTATAAGTATAAAGTATAGGATACTTGTGATGCTTTCAAGGTTTAATCTAGCCTAATTTATAATGCTCATTATCTTACATCTTGATGCATTTGGCAACATACACGGAAACCTTTAGCAATTTCCTCAAGGGAGTTTGGTTTGTAAATCAAATGCAATATGAATCACCGTGGTATTCCGGCGGAGCAGAAGGTGAGGGATGGGAAGAGGGCGGGCCCGCAGGTAAACGGGTGTTTAAATAGGGACAGACAAGAGTGGAGGCACAGCAGATCCTGGAGCGGCGGTCTACCTACATTCTCACCTGGCCACTCAGGAACAGGTAAGAGCCAGCACTGCTCTTCTAGTGCTACTGCATTTGAACTGGAGGGAAATTCATTTAACTTTCTCTTCAGTCCACAAATGCTGAACCTTCAGTTAAGTCAATTTTATTTCTGTATCCAACAACATGATTCGAATTCCAACTGTGCTATTATTTTGTAATAACTGACAAACCTAGAAATAACTTGTTGATGGAGCATTTCATCCTGACTGTCCTTGATTAGTATCTGTAATTTAATGACATACTTTTTTCTCAGTAACTGTTACTGATTACAATTACATTTATTTTGCAATTGAATTACGTAACACTGCATACCACATAACAACTACACCCACGTGTAGATTGTCATGTCCTCTCTCTTCACTGGCTTCCAGTTCAATAAAATAATCATGAATAACGCTGCAGATTGTTCTGTAATAGGAACTAGACGAGGTTCCTTCTCAAAGGGAGGGGGAGTTTACTTTTCTGTCATTTTGATGCTGTTTCTTTATTTATCACACTGTTTGCTCACTCTGTGCCTTTGTCTGCTCCTCATGTTCCAGTAAAGCTTAAAGATGATCAAAGCGGCGTTGTCCGTCCTCTTGGTCCTGGTGGCCATGTCCTCCACCTCCGGGAAATACATCCCTAAATCTGGCAAAAGGATCCCTCAGACTCTGGCCAGAGGTCTGTGAGCATTATCTGCCTCTCTAGGCTGAATGGCTGAGACTAAAGTATAGTATGATGAATATTGAGGAAATGTCCATGTCTGTCCAGGTTGGGGCGATCAGCTGATCTGGGCTCAGACGTATGAGGAGGCTCTCTACTGGGCCAGGTCAAGGTAACAAATAATTCCAGCACTGACACTGACTTTCATCGAAGTTGATGATTAAATGTACTGTAAATGAAGCTGATTTGTGTTTTAGAAACAAGCCTCTGATGGTCCTCTTTCACCTTGAGGACTGTCCACACAGCCAGGGTAAGTCCAACTCCTGGTCTCTGTTCATGCAGAGAAAGAAATGTACCAAACTTGCCAAACCTGTTGGAAGGGCAAGCAGTCATTTGTTTGCACATGTGACGTGACATCCTGGTGCTCTTCTGCACCGACCTCATGAGCTGCCTGGACTGAGTTGTTGAATTAAAATCCGGTTTCTCCTGCAGAACTCAAGAAGGGTTTATCTGAGGACAACATGATCCAGAGAATGCTTGACGAGGACTTCATCGTCCTCAATCTAATGGTAAGTACTAACTTACCATTAGATTAGTAGTGTAGTGTTCACCATTAAACTAGCAATGATTAAAGTAAAGGTTTAGCTTAAATATTCTTTAATAGTCAACATGAACTGTCCCCCTATTGTCATTTTCATATAGCTAAACTAGGATTGGTGCATAGAGATTTGTCACTGTTTTCAATCTGAGCTCGCACCACAAAATACTGGAATCTGTCATGTCAAATAATAACTAATAACTGTTGGACCCCATTGCTCATAGTAATACTTTAGGTCCGATGCTGTGAGATGGCATGGTTCAGTATGTTTGTGAGCTGTTATTCCTTCTCTCCCCTACAGTATGAAACCACAGACAAACATCTGTCTCCTGATGGACAGTATGTCCCCAGAATCATTTTTGTTGGTAAGAGATATCTTGTAACACGATGTTTCCTGTTAACAAATCCTGTCTAACTAGTTCTACAGACTGAAAGATTCACTTTTCATACAAGGCATTAGCTGCAAATGTGTGAGAAGACATTTTCACCTTTGATACCTTTGATACAAGCAAAAGTCCTGCTCAGCCAGTAGCAATAATGTCCTTACAGATCCTGCAATGACGGTGAGGGCCGACATCGTGGGTCGCTACTCCAACCGCATGTATGCCTACGAACCTGCGGACATCAAACTCTGTAAGTGCTACTGCTAACTCTGAGGCTGGCCAGCGGTGTCTGTTTGTGCCCATGAAACACAGACTGATTCAATGTAAATGTTTCCTGCCTCTCCCTCAGTGAAGAGTAACATGGAAAAGGCTAAGAAGCTCCTGAAGTCTGAGCTGTGAGCATGAGGACAAGGAACACACATGATGCCAGTCACATGTTGTCACTACCGTTAACATGTGGAAAACGAAGCACTGGGAAGGTCCCCTTCTGATTCTTACATTTGTTATTATTGCTGTACATCCAGAATGTCTTTTGAATAAATATGAAACTGTTCATACACACAAGATGGAGAGTGTGCTGTTTTATTTGCCAAGAGATATACAACTCAACAACTCATGAATATTACACAGCATATTTATGGTCATATTTAGCTCTCATGCTGCTACTGCTACTACATACTAATACATGTAAATTAAGGACTGGATGAAATGAAGGAAATATATTTTGAGCCTCAGTATAGAGCTTTTTTTAAAATAGTAATAGGTGTTAGAGAGATCAGGTATCTATATTCCCTCAGTAAGGCCTGCAGGGCACATAGCCTCCTGCCAGGTTGCCAGCCACTTAGCTTGTGAGCTTGTGCCTAAGATTTGGGTGACTGATAATCAACGTACTTTTAAACAATTGTAGTGTCAATATCTCTGAACATTAGAGCAACAGCAGAGTATTGGACTGCATTCAGCCTATATTAACAGTAAGGACCTTCTAACTTGTAAAATACTGTACCATTCATCCTTATCATCACCCTCCAAGTGTCTACATAAAAAGAAAAGGACTGTACTTTTCTATATAGCGCTTTTCTAGTCATCCGACCACTAAAGCACTTTAACACTCCATGTCATCATTCACCCATTCATATTCTGATGGCAGGGGCTATCATGCAAGGTACCAACTGCCCATAAGGAGTCCAATCAATCAATAACTAATCAGTCATACCCATTCATACACTGCGGGAACAGCCTGCGGGAGCAATTTGCAGTTAAGTGTCTTGCCCAAGGCCACGTCGACATGGACTAGTGGAGCCGGGGATCAAACCGTTGACCCTCTGATTGAAGGACGACCCTGCTCTACCATTGAGCCACAGTACCCCCTCATCACCCCACTTTCTTTCTAAAGTCCCTTTATCGTCTGTCCTGTGATGTATCCCCCAGTGAAACAGAATAGTTGAGAGGTGTACAGCTCCAAGATGGATTTACATAAAATCCTTCGCATTTGATTGGACCGCTTAAAGGGGGCAGAAAAGATGACTGGATTTTGATATGAAAATATGAAGAAATAGTGTTTTTTTGCAGATATCGTTACATGACAGTAAATGAGATCTAAAATGGTAAAATAGCTTTTTCATTATTTTGGCCACGTGGGGGCAGTAAACACCATAAGTTACATTATCACCTTCTAAAAGTGCGGTCACACCAAACGCAGTGCGAATTGTTTGGTGTGAACACAGCATCACACATTAGCAAGGAGTGGCATGTTCAAACATCCAGCTGACACAGAGCAACATTAGCACTGGAGCTTAATGTTCACCAGCTGGTCTGCTGAGCAGCAATTGTACGGAGCTTAGGCCTTTTTGTGATCCATTGTTGATATTAAAAGATTGATGCTTTCTGTTCTACGCATAGTCTATGGTTCTACAATACATTTCTCATTCTGTTCTATGCATAGTCTATGGTTCTACAATACGTTTCTCGTTCTGTTCTACGTATACAGTCTATGGTTCTACAATACGTTTCTCGTTGTTTTACACATACATCAGCAGGCTCATGTTTATGCATCAACATTCATAAGGTGCTTTGCGTCAACCATTTATGGACGCTACATGTCATCATTCACCCATTCACACACTGATGACAGGGGCTACCATGCAAGGAGCCACCTGACCATCAGCACTAACTAACATTCACACCCATTCATAGCGCTTTGAGTGATCGAAAGACTAGAAAAGCACTATATATGTGCAGTCCATCAGCTTCATAATCCTCCTTAGCCAGTGCCTGGACTCCACAGGGGGTTTATCTTGCTGGTGCTCAGGGAAGATGCCCCTCCATTACAAATCTCCCTGTAGAGTCCAAGCACCAAAGGCTATGTCAAGACTATCATCACACGTCAACTGTTTATAACGATAATGTTTATAAGTATCTTTCCTTCATCTTACTTGTGTCTCCTGATTGAATTGTCAAGATACTGACTCAGTTCAATAAGAACCTTCTGGAACTTGTATTTTAACTTGAAATAATATTACCGTGCTGACATATTTCTTCACTTCTTTCTTTTAAAGAAAATAAGATCTTTAGGATTGAATAACAGACAAAAATATTTTTTTGCACTATTAAATTCAAACATTTTAGACACTTGTAAAACACAACTGATAGCAAAAGACATATATCCAGGGAAAAAGGTATTTTTATCCATCGGTGTCTTATTGTGGTGTACAGTACAAAGGCTCAAACAGGTTGTTTACAGAAACATCATTACAGCTCTCATAGTAGCTCATATTTGCAAAAGAGTACCACACGCAGCCAGGAGCAAGACACACTGGTAGACCAGTTACACACACACACACACACACACACACACACACACACACACACACACACACACACMCWCACACAATATCCATACTTCACAGATGGTCAAAATAATGTAGTCATATCAATATGCAGAGTAGTAGTTGACATTATTGCATTCAGTTAGGCAGACAAACAACAGCAACAAAGGGAAAAGAACAGTGTTCAGGGTCAACATCAGGCAGGCTGCATGAATACTTTTGGAATATACAACAGACTGCTGGAACAATATTGCCTCTTTTACACCCACAACTCCTCAGTGTACTAACTGCATATGTTTAGACACTTTCTTAGGCAGAGCTGTCACACTGGAGGCAACATGTGTGCTGTTCCTTCACACACAACCACTTGTTTTAAGAGCACATCTCACTCTTGACAAACCAAACACATCATGTCAAAAGAGCATCACTGCAACAATCAGTGGAAACACACAGGACAGTGTTGTATCTACAGTTAAAGCCCAGAGAAGGTCCATAGAGGTGGTGAGGTGACAGTGCAGATGGGCTGATGCTGTCTCACAGGAAAGCACTGGGGTTTGCTCGGGGGTCCTTCTGGTTCCTGTAGCGATATGTGAGCCACACCCCCAGAACCTGAAATAAAAACACAATAACCGTTAGATACTGTGAGACATACATAAACAGCTGCTTATGTATGTGTTTAAGTTTCAAACCCACAATCAATGTATCTACTAATCTACTAGTGTTGGGAACCAAAAGGAGCGTGCTTGAGTTATCAGCAAATATGAAAAACTAAATTATTGGCATTGTGACGACCCCTCCCATCCACTAGGGGTCTGCATCCTGTTTGCTGCCTACTCTGTCTTTCAGGATGTTGATCGGCAGCTAACGAGCCCCACCTGAGCCTGCTGGAAGTAGCCAGTTATAAAGATCCACCACCTGACCATGGCAGGGCTCTCGCCCCTCCTCTCCTCTCCGACTCGCCTGGGCTGACACGGCTGCCGCTTTATTTGATTGATTGATTGATTGTTTGTTTGTTTAGTTTAGTTTGGTTAGTTGTTCTTTAAATAAATGTCTATTTAT
This sequence comes from Anarrhichthys ocellatus, assembly GCF_004355925.1. Lineage (NCBI taxonomy): Eukaryota > Metazoa > Chordata > Actinopteri > Perciformes > Anarhichadidae > Anarrhichthys > Anarrhichthys ocellatus. Next base: position 1,900,913 of record NW_022280087.1, on the reverse strand, counting down.
TATAGTGATGGCAAGATGAAGCTTCATGAAGCATTGAAGCTTTCCATCCAATTGGTTCACACATGGGCCGAAGCTTCATGGTGCTTCATCTGCTCTACTGCGCCATCAAGTGGACAATACATGTAAAACAGGCAGAGTGATTATGATACAATGGCGGGGTCAAAAGGGAAAGTGGAAACAAATTGGGGAGAGGGTTGTGATGTGAGAAGTTTAAAAAAAAGTTAGGATTTTGTCATATACATATATACGAAATTTGACTTCTGCATTTAACCCATCCTTAGCTTATACGGAGCAGTGGGCTGCTGAGAAGCACCCGGGGAGCAGTTAGGGGGGTTCAGTGTCTTGCTCAGGTACACTTCGGCACAGGACATGTAGCAGCCAAGCCTTGAACCACCGACCTTGCGGTTACCGGACAACACTCTCTACCCTCTCTCACGGGCCTGTATTCCTTGGTTTGTGACTGTCCTTATGTTACTAGGGACAACATGTAACACGTAAAACATTTTATTCATTTTTATTTAAAAATAACTTTTCCACAGTGCTGGGCTTCAGGCGGTTTCTTTTTTTTTTTTACATTATTTCGCCTGCTTTAGAAAACACTCTTTCACAGGGCACAGATGAAGCTGGGGTACAGAGAATAGTTTGCAAACAAACGCGCAATAAAGTCAGAAGTACACAAAAATGTGAGGGGGGTCCATTGTGTTTCGCTGCCCCTTGTATTTCGAATTGCACGCCAAAGTAGTAGCCTACCAGGCAGGTGCACCTCGTTTGGTGATGAGAGGTTCAGTCTGGTAGTTTGGGAGACATGGACGAGTTTAGTGAGTTGTCTGTTTTCCTGTGTTTGGTTATTGTGAGCAGCTATAGTGATCAGTGTTCCTGAGGAGTGTTTGTGTCACTGAGCATGTGTTATGCTGGTGATTTTTATAGAACAGAGTTTGGTGGTCCTGTATACAGTGTGAGTAAATTGCTGCTGTTCTGTTCCTGTTAGGTTGAAGAGCGGATTCCCTTTGGAGTTCGTTGGGGGAAGTTTGATAGTGTGGTGATGAAAGTGGTTGGAGTAGTTGTCTCGGGGGCACGTCCGAGGCTGCAGGTGGGTTGCCAGTTCCTGGTTGCTTTACCGGGCCTGCGGGTTTTAGTGCGTAAGTACCCACCACAAGTAGCACCTGAAGACTAGGGGAGAGCTTACTTAGTTTCTGGCTAGGCAGTCAGAGGGACGGAGCTGCAGTGATGTTAGCTGTGTATGGGTTGCTCTTGTTAGTGTGTTTGTTAAATTCTGTATGGATCAGTTTGGGTTTTGTGTTCGGGCAGTCGAAGTTTGTTTCCTCTATTATGGCTTATGTAGATGTATTCTTCGGCGGAGTTATTGGAGCGCTGTTGGGTTTCAGGTTTGAGGTGGATGCTGTTCTTAGGCTTGAAGTGAATGCTGGTCCGGGCTTTACTGAGGAAACAATACTTTCTGGTGTTTCCTGCTAACTGCATGTTTTGTATTCCGGTTTTTGTGATGATGATAATATTCTGGATAATTCTGGACTCTGTAATGAGCATTGCACAGCCTGTTGGGTGCCTGGGCATTGGACCCAGTTACCTTGCAGGTGTTTAACCTGAAGACTGCTGCTGCAGTGTGCTGTAGTTATGAATGGTTCATTGGGTAAGCAAGTCGGTAGGCAAAGGAGGGATGTGGTGAACTGTTCGTCGTTGTGCGGTGAAAGGCAAGTTGTTAGTTTGGCCTGTTACCTTCGGAAACATAAGCACACAAGCTCATGCCTTGAATGGTGTGAGCTGAGTTGTAGTTGGGTTGCCTCTTTCGTTGTGCGTCTGAGGACGATTTAGCTGGCTAGTGAGCCTATTTCAGAGGAACCTTTTTGAATACTACGGATTAGCGCTTATGGTACTTCGGTTCTGTGGTTTTTGGTCTTCGGTTCTGTGGTTTTTGGTCTTCGGGAATTATGGAAATTCCAGTCCTTCGTGTTCACCACTTGTTGCCCTCCTATGAAAACTTTCTTCCCATTCATGTGCTGTACCATATCACTGTATCTCTCTGGCCTTCCTTCCTTCTCTGCTCTCACTCTTAGATGCTTCTCCACATGTTGGAGTTGCTGGGTTGCAGAGTGGAGATTGATTGGTGGGCTGGGGAGATGCACTCACAACCGGTACTCCCACTGATACTACTACTACTACTGATGCTAGAACAACAACTGCTACTACTGATACTGACACTACTGCTGCTAATACAACAACTACTATCAATGCTGGTACAACTAATGCTACTACTAATACTGATGACATTGTTACTGTTAAAACAACTACTTCTACAACAACAACTACTACTACTACTGTTAATAAAACAACTGTTGATACAACTACTTCTACTAGGTATATTACAGATGCTACTGCTACTACTCCTACTACTGCTGTAGCGTCTGATTAAAGTTAAACATGTAAATGCAAAAAAATATTTTACAGCAAATTGAATTTGGCTCTTACAACTGCTGATGCGACAACTACTCCCACTGATACTACTAATACTACTACTACTACTACTACTACTACAGCTCGTAGCTAAAGGTGGTAAAAGTCCTAACTAGACGGAAAGTGCTGACAGAGTTAACGGTGTTGAGGTAGAACTGGAGGATGGGTGCTAAGTTTCCACGATGAAGCTGTCGGTCTGGAGGGCGTTATCAGCTGTGCAGAGCGGCGGCCGTGAGCTACCCAGTGGGGCACGTTCACATGTACTAACATGTACTAACGTGCACTAAAAGGCATGCTCACATGCACTAACATGTACTAACGTGCACTAAAAGGCATGCTCACATGTACTAACATAGGCCGGCTATGTGAACAAAGAGAGGAGGAGCTCTGATAACCACATACACACAGAGAGAGAGAGAGAGAGACTTCACTCTCTGATCAGGGAGACATTACTCCTCTAGATTTTTGTAGACTATAGTTGTTTGATGAGATATTAATGCTCTTACTGTCGTATATTGCTTCCTTTAAGATGTAACCATTCAATTATGTTGGTGAATGTAGCATTTTGACGAGCATATTGACTGCCCACCTGCATATAATATGTTATTTCAGTGCACTTGGCTGCGTGCTGTTTTCTCCCACATAGTTTCTCAGCACCACCCCTTTCCTTTCACTTTTCGATACCCACAATCTCTCGACAATTCCGATGAAGGTAGGACTGTATCCCTTTTTCTCATTTACTGTTGGTGGCAATGTAACCAGTGTGTGTGTTTGAATGTGGCGACAGCCTGGGTACGTCAGCACAAATATTGTATAAGTTATAAATACGTTTTTATCATTAAACTGTGCACAGCATCTAGCAACTCAGCAGTGTTGTAGTTGTGATAGCTCACTTCAGTAAAGCTGAAAAAGAGTCCGATCCCTCCTACGAAGTGAAGAACCTCCCCAGCATGTTCCTGGATCTTATCTGCACAGGGCAGACAGGAGCGGTTGGGGAAACAAGCCTGCAGGAGAACAGGAGACACAAAACTTGCTTCAGACAAATACAAAGCAAATACTTCCCACAGCATGGTTAGAGGCGTCGATAGAATTTGACCAACAATTTTAACATGCTGAAATTGTAAAGCAAATGGTTGAATTGGGATTTTGGGCTATACAAAAATAAATTGAATTGAAATGTAGCAGGGGCCTGGAAACATTTCATTAATCCAAACTCACAGCGTCACAAGTGAGGTTGGGGTCCACCTGTTTGAAGCCACAGCAGTTGAGGCTCTTCTCCACATCCCTCTGAGTGCTCTGAGAGTTATTCCAGCCCACCTCCAGCAGGCGATCCTACAGCACATAGACAGGACAACACCACGCTTTACTGTTCTTTACTGCTGTGTGTAAACTACTGAATTATAGTAGTATCAAAAGTATTACTAGTGGAAGTAGTATCAGTAGTAACAGTAGTAGTAGTAGTAGTCATTGAGTGTGTTCACATACACACATATCCTGTTTTTGATCAGGTTTTTTAAGTATCCCGTTCATGTGTAGACATAATCACTGTATCACGATTTCATCAGCCCTTATCTGTATTTATGAGAAACCCGTATATGCTAGCTGGAGTACTCCGAAAGAAACCGGGATACTGGATACATATATACACCTTGTCCCGGTTATTGTGATTTAACAGCTAACACAAGCTGTGGGGCAGAGATGAAGAGCCTGAATCTTATTTTTTGGTAATGAAAAATAACGTGTCTCTTCATCCACTGCTCCCCTGTCCTCAGTAGTGCTAGTGACAGTGACAAGCTGACTCAAGTTAAAGTGGAAGACAGTGTTATAAGAGTAGCATATCCGCTTTTAGGAATAGCTCAGACTGTAGTGTGTGTGTGTGTGTGGTCGAGAGAGAGAGTCAAGACAGAACAGCTCAGAACAGACAGCTGTTGGCGACTGGACCAGAGAAGAAAAAAGCAGTAAAGCAAGGTAAGGTAAGGTAACGTATGGTATGGTAAGGTAGTAAATGTTCAGAGTAGGTTGGTTGGTTTTTGTAGAAATCACAGGCGCCTGTCACATAGTGAGTATATGCAGTAATCAGTGACTGGGATTATTCAGTAAATAGACTGTATTAATATTGTGCTTTTCTCAAACCACTCAAATCGTTTTACAACTCAAGCCAGCATTCACCCATTCTTACACTGGTGGCAGAGACTACCATACAAGGTGCCACCTGCCCATCAGGAGCGATACACATGGAAAAGCCTTCAGGAGCTATTTGGGGTTCAGTAAGAACACTTGGACATGTAAACTGTAAACGTGTAAACACAGTCTTCGTGCCATCACTGTATGAATGTGTATGTGAATGGGTGAACGATGACATGCATCGCACCTTTCTAGTCTTCTGACCACTCAAAGCGCTGTACACTACAAGTCCATCTCCATGTTGATGCATCTCTGTCATGGGCCAAGTCAAACTACCTGTTCTTGTAATTTGTGATATATTTTCTCGCTGTTGATGCTGTTTTTTCTGGCACCGTAAATAGCCTGCCTGATACATTTACTGATATATACTGTATGATATTTACCAATATGCTATTTACCGTAAATAGCCTGCCTGATACATTTACTGATATATACTGTATGATATTTACCAATATGCTATTTAAGWGTGCAMTCTTAAATAGCATATTGGTAAATATCATACAGTATATATCAGTAAATGTATCAGGCAGGCTATTTACGGTGCCAGAAAAAACAGCATCATTATATTTTCTGCTTGGCAGCTGTGCTGTAAAACAGGAACACCACACTTCATTTCCCCAGTGTAGATACCTTCCATAAAAAGTCTGAAGTATTTAAGTCCTAGTTTAACTCTCTGCATGAGTAGGCTGCTTATTGTTCCTTCACTTGGATGTTTGAGCTTCACTGTGCACAATGACGTCTGTGACACAAGAAGGATGTTTTCAGGGAAAATTTCTCTGCTGTCACCTTAAATCTCACATCTGAGAACGTACCAACAGGATTTATGATATTACAAGTATTTATTACAATACACAAACAGAACAACAAAAGGGCAACAAGAACAGTGAATACAGTCCAGTTAACAACGTAAAGTGAAAATCCCCTCAGTGGTCGGTATGAACACACTTTTATAGCTGCATTACACCGAAGTCTCTTAAAGCTGCTGCAGGTGTAAACATTTGTATTTCTGGTACAAAACAGTGGACCAAGGTGGCCAGTTACCAATACAAATCAAACAAGAGGAAAATAGGATGGCTTTTCTTACTGAAAGACTTTCATCTTACCTGTTGCTCTCTGTTGATGGCCAAGCAGGCACTGGAAACAGAGAACTGCACAATAAACACCATGAACAGAACAACCATGTACTGAGATTCACTGTTAAGGATTCTGCTCACAGCCAGTGTCACTAAACCAGTGCATTTACCACAGACGATTGTGTAAGGCTGGAAATAGAGCTGTATGCTCTGTCTCTGCACGACTGAGTGGGAAATACGATGCTCTGTATTGCACATGCTTACATGGATGGAAATTAATTTTACAAACATTGAGATGAAGAGAGAATCCTGTAGTAGATTAAAAACAGCTTCCTTAGCCAGACTGCTCACAGATTCATACTGGATATCTCTCGTGGTCACGTATGTACATGAGTGTAGAATATGTATTCTACACTCTCTCTTCATGTAAGAATTTGGTGCTTCAAATATTCAAATATATTTATTCAGGTTTCACAACATAAATCAGGAAACCAAACGGTTTAATACGAATAGCCTACGTGTATTATTACACCAACAAATAACCATAGCTCAGTAGGACAGCACATAAGGCCCAGGTATAAAATGCACAGCCCGCCACTGAAATATGGCAGGTGCACAACTGACTGAACATACTGTATATGCAACGACTGCTACAACGGGTAAATAGTTGAATTGATTTGTATTAACATTTGTGACATTTTCAGTGATGGTAAAATTACAGTGAATATGCACACTATTTAGAGGGTTAAACATGTGTTTTATATTTGTGGTCCCCGTTCTCAAAATGTGGCTTTACTAACACGGTAAACTCTCATCCAGATTAGATTGAGTTGTTTTACCTGGATAAAGTTCTCTTGGATTACAGTGCACTTTTGAAATATACAAATTATAGAGTTGTGGCCATATTAGGCTAAAGCTATATGTGAATAAACCAGCACCTAACTCCTAACTCTTGACCTATTCGTTTAAGGGGTTGTTGCTCTGATAACAGCTCCACTGAAGTCAGCTTTGAAGAACTGAAAACTGCAGGCTTGTGTCAAATCATCAGCAATCCATTCAAGCTAACTCAGCTATTCAGAGCAGAGATCCCTGCCATGCTCCAACCAGGGATATCATCTGTACAGCTGAAGGCAAACACGTATATGAACCCACAGAAGGAGTAGCAGCAGTGCTTTCTGTATAATTAAGTGATGAATTTTTTTAAATACTGATCCAGTTCAACCACACATGCTGTGGACATTTTCCTGGCTGGTAAGATCATAAATGATGTCAAAGCTATAATATATGAGCATCCTATATCAGCCACAACATGAGCAGTGTGAAGGATACGAAGAAGAGCAGGACCTGGTGATGCTTCATGGCCCCGATGAGGCCAGCCAGGGCTACAAAGAAGAGGAAGACGCCCACACCGATGATGCCTCCCACCACCTGGAAACTGGAGACCAGACCGAACCACTTCCCCCATGCTGCGATGCAGATCATCAGCAGGCTCACCATCTGCAGGACAGACACACAGACTGAGTGAATGCTACAATATTTGTATGAAATAGTTTCGTAGGATTTGTGAAATATGAAACAATAATTCTAAGTTCATTTCGATATCAAATGAAAATATTAGATGCAGGCCGTTTTTAATTTAAAAAAATCCTGTAAGGATGGAACCCTGCCAGGCAGACAAATACCTGGATTAGCTTCATATCCTATATGAACTCCTGTGATGTATGTGGACATTGACCTCACACAGCAAGCTGTATATACATAGTGTTCACATAGTGGAAGACATATCTGCTATCTCAAAGCATTACAGTAGAGGAAAACATATTCAGATTGTTTACTAAATTAAAGTAGCAATACTAAAATGTCAAAAACCTCACTTAATGTAAAAGTCCAGCATTTAAGTTAAAAGTACAGAAACAAGAGGGGTCCTGCCCCCTGCGACTGTGGTCATAGAATTTGCAGGTGGCAGGACTTGGACTTGAATGTGAAGTCTGAGGACCGTCCCCTGGGGGCCCCCCTGTGGCTCACCACAGTGATAGTCAGCAGCGGATACTGTAGCCAACCACAGTCCCTTCATTTGCATTGAAATCGCATTGAGAGGGGATCTGTTCACGGCCAGGATGGACAGGAGGAATAACTACAGCAGTCAATAACTTTTTGAGTGTACTGTATATATGAGCATGTACTTATTGCTTTCAGTGTAAAAAATGTGAATTCGTCCTTTAACGTGGCGCTATCAGAGTTAAAAAAGAATGGTAAAACCGATGACACCATCATTATGACATCATCAGTCAAATTCCTTGTGTGTGCATGCATACTTGGCAAATAAAGCAGATTATTGTCAAATCTCCACACCAACACAACACATTGTGGCCCTTTTTATAAGAGGACTGTAGGACTCGGACCATGAGTCTGTTGGACTCTGAGATGAAGCCCTGCTGGAACCTGATGGGGTCACACACACACTTATAGTTCATAGAGAAAGCAGCGATGATAAGAGCCATCAGCAAAGACAGGACGTCCTCTGTATGCCATACAATGTGACGGAAGGAAATAACATTGCGCTTTAAAAGCGGGACTTGTAGTGTATTCTCTCAATAGCTTTATCTGGCGTACACAGTGAGCATGTGATCCTGGTACCAGAGTAAGTGGACCGGTGTCTGGCATCAGCAGTGTACTGATTACAGAAGGACGTTTCCTCCGCTGTGTTTACAGGATATAAAAAAACACAGTCTATATTCATCCATATGGTATCTATTCTGCTGCGGATACTCACAACATAGAGGATGTTGAGCGCGCACAGGGAGTGTTTGGAGCAGGTGAATCCAGCGCAGCCCATCTTGGTCAATAAATCAACCAATTTAAACAAATGTTTCAGCTCCAGAGATCAGATCCAGACAAACACAAGCCCGCAGGAATAGACGGTTGCTCTGCAGCAGGTCGAACCTGGAAAGAACGGAGCTTGGTGCGTCAGCTCCAAACAATACAACCAGACTACAGAGGAAGTTACAGATGAAGCCTTCAAAATAAGTGCATATCATTTGTTATCATATAATTGTAAACTGATATGGCACACATGCAGCTTTAGCAGCTTTAGCAGCCTGGGCGTTCACATTCTACAGTTGAAGATGTAGACATGGTGGTAAATTTAAGCAGATTCCTCTACTTTTAGACTCAGTACATTTTGATTTGACTATTTCTTTGGTCAACAAAGATAAATGCATAAATGAGTCAGTGTTTATCCACAAGACCTGTATTACTGTTTGTACGGAGAAGGCTTTGAAATAGCAGTAAGTTTCATGGAAATATATTCAAGCTTGTGCTAATTATGTGGACATTAGTTTACATTTACATTACATTACATTACAGTCATTTAGCAGATGCTTTTATCCAAAGCGACTTACAATAAGTGTATTCAATATAGTTATTCAAGAGAACTACTCGTCACCAGAAGTCATAAGTGCATCTCCTTTTTTAAACAAGCATCTAAGAGCTTGAACCAGACCAAAGGTACAGTGCAGAAACAAACTAATACGAATACAATAAGTGCAACAAACTAATACGAATGCAATAAGTGCTGAGTGGAAGGCTCAGGGTAGTACTTCTTGAAGAGGTGAGTTTTCAGCCTGATGAAAGATGGGCAGCGACTCTGCTGTCCTGACGTCAGTGGGGAGTTCATTCCACCACTGTGGGGCCAGGACAGAAAACAGCCGTGACCGGGTCGAACAGCCGCAAGGACCTCTGAGCGACAGGTCAACCAATCGCCCCGAGGCAGCAGAGCAAAGAGGTCGGGCGGGGGGGTAGGGCTTGACCATGGCCTGGAGATAGGAAGGAGCTGTTCCTTTCACTGCCCTGTAGGCTAGCACCAGAGTCTTAAACTGGATGCGAGATGTTACAGGGAGCCAGTGTAGAGAACGGAGAAGGGAAGTTGTGTGGGAGAACTTGGGGCGATTGAACACCAGGTGAGCTGCAGCTTTCTGGACAAGCTCCAGAGGTCTGATGGCCGGGCTCCGGCAAGTAGTGAGTTGCAGTAGTCCTGGTGGGAGATGGCAAGAGATTGGGTTAGCACCTGCGCCGTCTCGTCAGTGAGGAAGGGGCGAATCCTCCTGATGTTGTAGAGCAGGAATCTGCAGGAGCATGTAACCGATGCAATGTTTGCAGAGAACAACAGTTGGTCATCCAGGGTCACACCCAGGTTCCTCGCAGTCCGAGTTGGCGTCACCATGGTATCGTCAATGGTGATGGACAGGTCTCGGTGCGGGCAACCCTTCACCAGGAGGAACAGTGGCTCTGTTTTGTCCAGGTTGAGCTTCAGGTGGTGTGTCGTCATCCACTTCGAGATGTCAGCCAAGCACGCAGCGATGCGTGCCTCCACTTGAGTGTCACCGGGGGGAAATGACAAGACCAGCTGGGTGTCATCGGCATAACAATGGTAAGAGAAGTAATGCGAGCGAATAACAGAAGCCAGAGATGTTGTGTAGAGCGAGAAGAGAAGGGGGCCCAGAACTGAATCTTGTGGAACCCCTGTAATCAGCACCCCTCCATGTCATCTGCTAGGATTGACCTGTCAGGTAGGATTAGTTCCTACACATAGTTTTAGATTTGAGTTAATTGGGCTTATAAGAGGTCAATGGTTCCCCATGGAATATCCCTGAAAGAACTTCTCCATTTAGATATCAACTTGCAGAAAATATAAATGGATAGTTAACACAATAAGAAAAAAGGTCCAATGTGACATAATAACTTATGTCTTTACAAAGGAAAGTGTTTCTCATTATTATGGCATATCTATTGATCTGATTCCAGTAAATATGCCACTAAAAAAAGATATGAGAGTATGTTGTTATGACAAGAAGCTTAAATATGCTATTATAACCTGTAGAAAAGATATTGCAGACAATAACTTGTCTACCAGACTTGCTTATGTCTCATGATCCATTTGATGAGATCATGGGGATATGCTGTTCAGCCCAGTAGATGATAATGTGGGCTGTACAGAAGTCATCATCATTGTGGATGCTTGGACAGTGTCTTGTTATAGCAAGAAAGAGATTTGATTTAAAAAGTCAAAATTCATAAAGAGACATAGAGCAGATTATTTTCTTCATGCTGGCGGAATGTGTTTACTACCAATGATTTCTGAGGTTTGAACAATATAGCTCATTATTTAAATTTTAAAAATCGTATTAAGTATCCGTCTTCAGTAAATTACTGGCATAAATGATGTATAAAAAGCAGGGGCTTTAGGCTTCGGTGAATTCATGTTATTTTCATGCTCTTATTTTGAAGACAAAATTACATAAAATCCCAGTGTTACTGTGGTGACTTATTTTAACTTGACACCTGTTCAGCATGTGACTCAGTGGTATCGAGATCCAGAGTATCCAGGCTGCTGATTGGCTACACAGAAGTACTGTTATTTCCTCTGAAGATCTTCCCCAAAGAGTCTGGATCAGTAGAATTAGCATGGAAGGCCCAGGGATCTGCAGTCAGTCAGTGAGCATTAAACGCTGTGAGGAGGTGCCTTATTTGTTTGGTGATGCATGTGATTCCTGCTGTCTCATGTTACTCTCACAGTTCATTTATGATTCATCAACAACCCGAGAACATGGTCGTTTCTGCATTATACCAAGACTCTTCTCAGTGTGCGCGCACACACACACACACACACACACACACACACACACACACACACATACACACACACACACACAGACAGAGTGTTGTGGTATAGGGCAAGAATGTGAGGAACTAATATCTATTAATTTATTTTTACTTGTCGGACTGCAGTGTTCAGTCTTAAGTACTGGAGCTCCACAGGGGACGATGCTGTCTCCCTTTCTTTTCACCTTGTACACCACAGACTTTCAGTACATTTCTGAGTCATGTAGGTGTGTAAGTGATGAAGAGAGCACTGGTGGTTGATCTCGTCGAGTGGGCTGGAAGAAACCACCTGCTCCTGAACATGATGCTTTTTTCACAAATGTGTTATGAAGGAAACACAATTGCTGCCAGAATTAGGTTCAGGGGCTGGAGTGAAGGGAGGTGGTCAGGGTGGAAAATGTGGTAAGTTTTAAGCAACAACAAACATGTCACATGGCAGAGTTGTCATGAGCAACAAATCAAATTGAAATAAGTTGTCAATGAATGTTTTGAAAATGCTCACCCATCTGAAATATATCAAGGCCAACAGTTAGACATTATTGAAGGCGTGGCCGCTTTAAATGACAGATGGGTGTCTTACCAGATTGCTATCTGGTAGCTGTCTGCTCTGCTGCATCACCCAGGCTGCCTCAGCTCCACTGACCATCCTTACTTTGTATGAAAACAATTACTGATGCTAACAACCTATGTGTGACAGTAATGGTATAACTAATTGGAGAAAGATGAACCCCAAAGGCAGTGTGTGGGTCTGTACTGAGATTAGCCTCCCATACATGATTATAGAAATCTCATAGATTCAGAATGTTTGTGTGGACGATGGAAACATGTCAGGTGCTTTCACGGAAGCTGCAGCTTGTCATACTTGATTCTGTAAATGTAGCTAGGCTTAATGACTTAGTACATGTGAGTCTGGACTGAATGACACATTTAACACATTCAGTAGTCAGAGTTAGTCAGAGCCAAACTTTATGTATAGATGAAATCAATACAATATATATTCCTTTGAGCATGTTTATACTGCAGACAACAGGTGTCTCTCCCTTGGTTTGGTATAGTGGTACGTTCCAGGGATGGATCCATTCTTTGTTGTGTCCGAGCAGTTTCTCAGTCTACCCGTAGATTGTAACTGTCAGCTGGACCAAACTGCAGAGCAGGACAGAAGAGATCAGATCATTCAGACAGAACAGAGCTGATCAGAGAGGATGGCTGCTTCTCAGAAAGGAGATCTATCAGCATCTGAGAGGAAGATCCTGCAAGTTATTAGTGCTGGTAAGTAGTAAGTTATTTATCAGTTATAAGATTACACTTCTAGCTTTATTCACTCACTGTTCTTCTCACTTATTATAAACCTTTGACATTTTTTCTTGTGAAAACTTTGTTTATGACAAATTTTGTAGATTAATTTGATTCATTAACAGTAACATTTTAGGCACTCACTTAAGATCATTTTGTAGCACAGTAAATTGTCCAAACGTTGAAATTGCACTGTATTCAAATCAATATTTACCATATAATTTTAATGATATTACTGGGTGTGTAAAATCATGGTACTGTTATTGTATTTTATGGGGATGTCCTTTTTGAAAATTAAAAAAAAAGTGTCCTGGACATGAATATGTAATTCGGCACTAATCATAAGGAAATTAGACACTGATAATGAATAACTAATTAATTTTCTTTCATGGAAAAATGTTGTTTTCCTACCAGATTATATAGTTCTGGTAAGGAAACAATGAAAATTCAGAATTCAAAATTTGCACCAATATATATATATATTTAATGATATGATAACAGTCGTAATGTTGTATGGTGTAATGTATTGTAATGTATTGATGTTTGTTTTTGACACTCATCTTTTGCGAAATCTCTCCTCTATTGTTGCTGTTGTTGTTGCTCTAATGTCCACACCTCAAACGTCTCCACCAGCTATGTTTTTACAGTGATGCCTTTTGGTCTACAGGTGATGAACAGGAAGCTTCCCAGCTGCTTGCTAGCAAAGATGTACGAGTCAACTTTTTGGATGAGGTATGAGTATAGAAAGGGAAAATTGTTTTAATGTTAGCAGCTAAAGTAATTCATAAACAGTCATTTGTGTTTGAACAAAAACAACAATTCAATAACTTTTTCTGGAGCTTTCAAAGTAAAAAAAAAAAAAAAAGCAGATTTGTTTTGTCAAGCTATTGTTAAAATTGAACTTTCAGCCTCCACTAATAGATGTATTTATGTAAAACAGATTTAGTCAGATTGATCTTCATATTGAAAGGACCAGTCTACCCAAAACATCAATAGAGCATATTTCTCCCTCTAACATGACGGGCTTTCTTCACTGTGACCTTAACTTGCATCACAGAATTGTCACTCCTAGCAAGGGTTGTCCTGTAAATTTGCATTTGTGTATAATTTGTTTAGCATAATCTCCTATATGGATATAATGAAAAGCCATTTGTTAACAACATATACAGTAGTGTAAGTATTACAAATCCTACTGGACCCTTATCAAGTGACCCTGTGTGGGGCAACAGATCCAAGGTTGAGAAACTGCCACAACTCTTTTTAAAAAATATATTTATTTTAATGTAATATGGTGATACAGTAGTGCTCAATGGCAACTGGTTTGTGGTGCTCAAAATGATACAACATTACAGGAGACTCATGTTTCAAGATGTGTCTTACAAAATGATGGTAATATAAATGACTACGTCCCCCCTCCTGACCACCCACAATGCAACAGTTATGTCACTGTAACATATGTTATCCATTGTGATGGAGACATATGGAGTTGACTCTTGAGAGGCAGACACAGCCCTCAAAGGTATTTGATAATAGCATCACGCCACTACATGTAGCTCACAGACTCCTTCAGAGTGCCGTCTGTCAGAATCAGATGTGGTGACAGAGCTTCACATCACTGCCCACACAGTTACCTTTTGTTTCAAGTGTTTTCTGTCTGTGATATAAGGCATACACAGGGAATTTGTATATTTAATACTACATCCAAAGTTTCTACATTTGCCTGCTGGGCTGTCTTGCAAACCTCTAAGGACCATGTCATTGTTTCCACGCATACTACAATTCTAAACTTTCCAGCACTACTATGTTTTGATAAATTAAATGATAAAACAAATAAACAACACAAATTACGAATTACACGAATTACACAATAAAAGCAGTTCTGAAAAGTTGAGTTTTGATTTGTGATTTAAACATGGACTGGTTGATCTCGGATGTGTTTGGGGAGAGAGTTCCAGAGGGATGGGGCAGCTCTGGAGAAGGCTCATTTTCCCCAGGTCTGGTACTCGGTCCTGTGTGGTGGAGACAGAATGTTGGCATCAGAGGAGCAGAGGCAGGAGTGTGGCAGTGGAGAAGGTCAGTGAGGTAGGAGGAGGCCTGTTCATGGAGGGCTTTGTGAGTGAGGGGAAGGACTTGGATCCTTTGTGGGACAGGGACGGGGGTGATGTGATCACGGGAGCAGGAAAAAAGGGTTCTTGATGTACTGGAGTTTATTTCTACTTGCTGTGTATTTACTGTTGCTGGTAACCTGCTGCTGGAACACAATTATTTCCCTAATAATTTAAATATTTAAATATTATGAAATATAAATATATTGTAATATCATTTACATCTTGGGATTTTTTGGGAAATTTTTTGAATGTGCAGAAGGTTTTGACCATGAGCTGAAATCTGAAACACAAATGAGCTTTTGAATTCCAGGAATTTATAAATTAATTAAAATGAATGAATGTTTCATTGAGGTGAATAGGTGCCACATGCATATTTAACGAGGTTAAAGACAATAAAAGTAGAGATAACAATTAAAGAAAAGTATAATAGATATTTGAAAGCAATACAGAATGCCTGAGAGCCTTACAGCATTATATTTTTATATTTTGAATTGCCACCAGGGGCATTACTTTTGTGTTTTCCTTTACATCAATAAAGACATTTCCAGAAAAAAATCAACAGAATACAGGAAATTAAGTGTTTTTACACTCAAAATGTTCTGGAGGAGGACACCCAGACCCCATACCTAATATGTGTCCCAACAAATGTTGAAACCAAACCTTCGCCCTAGAGGACCAAGCACTGCACCCTGTGGAATGCCTGGGGACAGAGGGTTGGAAAATGAGGAGCATTTGTTGATGTTTATGAATTGTTGTCTGTGTGAGATGTGACTTTCGCCAGGAGAGGGCAGTCCTGGTGAAGTGGAGGGAGGATTCAAGGCGGGAGAGAGGGGTGTGGTTGATGTTGTCAAAAGCTACCGTGAAGTCGAGGAGGATGAGAATGCTGAGGTGGACAGTCAGAGAAGAGGAGGAGGGTGTTGTTGTTCTGTGCTCTGCTGTAAATAGAAAGTGGATTGAAATGCCTCGAACAAGGCGTTGGAGACGAGTTGGGCTTTGAGTTGGGAGGCAAAAACCCGTTCCAGTATTTTTGACAGACGGGAGAGATTTGAGATGGGCCAGAAATTGCTTATAATGTCAGGCTTGAGTCCAGGTTGTTTGAGGATGAGCTGACAGCAGCCAATTGAGTGTTTGGGGGTCTGAACCAAAGCTGAAGGAGGAGATGATTATATCTGTGATGAGTGAGGAAATAGCTGGGAGACAGTCCTTAGCAAGATTGGATGGGAAGATGGCCAGGTTACTGTAAATGGTGTTGGTTTTTGTTTGGAAGAATGAAAGAAAGAGTTGCACTTGTCACTGGGTTTAAGAAGTTTGTTTATTATGGAAAAGAGAGCGTGTGTATAAGGTATAGGAAGTTGGTGAACTGGGCTGTAATGACTGTTTTGTTGAAGGTAGTCTGTGAAGGCTTGGACATCCATCCATCCATTTTCCTCCGCTTATCCGGGGTCGGGGTCGCGGTGGCAGCAGGCCAAGCAGGCTGACCCAGACTTCCCTCTCACCGGCAACATGTTCCAGCTCATTCTGGGGGATCCCGAGGCGTTCCCAGGCCAGCTGGGAGATGTAATCCCTCCAGCGTGTTCTGGGTCTTCCCCGGGGTCTCTTCCCAGTTGGACGTGCCTGGAAAACCTCCAGTGGGAGGCGTCCAGGAGGCATCCTAATTAGATGCCCGAACCACCTCAGCTGACTCCTTTCGACGCGAAGGAGTAGGGGCTCGACTCCAAGCTCCCTCCTGATGACCGAGCTCCTTACCCTATCTCTAAGGCTGAGCCCGGCCACCCTACGGAGGAAGCTCATTTCGGCCGCTTGTAGCCGCGACCTTGTCCTTTCGGTCACGACCCAGAGTTCATGACCATAGGTGAGGGTAGGAACGTAGACCGAGTGGTAAATTGAGAGCTTTGCCTTCCGGCTCAGCTCCCTCTTCACCAAGACGGTCCGGTGCAGCGCCTGCTTTACTGCTGCAGCTGCACCGATCCGCCTGTCGATCTCCGATCTTGGACATGCACTGTTTAACCAGTTGTCTTGGAGTCTTTCAGGCTGTCACTTACAGGATTTCATTTGTTCAGGAGTATACCCAGGAGCTGAGTGTGTGAGTGAGAAAGTTTGGGTTTTAATGGTAGTTAGTTAAGACCCAAGAAGAGAGAGTCATATTAATAGTTGACAAGATCGGAGGAATAATCGGACAAGCCCGGGGAGGCAGAAATTTGACTGGCACGGGAGAGCTGAGGGGAGATAGATTTGAGATTTCTGTGAGAGATTTTGCATTTTTTTCTTTTAGGATGAAGATAGGGTTTCATGGGCGACTGTGGCTAAGTGGAGAGCAGGGTTGTCCTTCGATCAGAGGATCTGCGGTTAGATCCACTGGCTCCGCTAGTTGCATGTCGACGTGTCTTTGAGCACTTCACCCCAAAATTGCTCCCGTAGCTGTGCCTACGGTGTGTGAACGAGTTAGTCTGATAGGCAGGTGGCACCTAGCCCCTGTCATCAGTGTGTGAATGGGGGAATGATGACAAGTAGTGTGAAAGCACTTTGGGTGGACGGAAGACTAGAAAAGAACTACACAAGTACAGTCCATTTACCATTTACCATTAAGGTTGTCAATGTCCATAGTGACTGCCAGCTGGTCAGAGATGTTGAAGTTAAGGCAGTGGAGTTGATGTATTGTAAGACCAGTGGAGCAGACCAAATCCAAGTTAATGTGTTGTGTTAGGTTGAGGCATTGTAGCAGTTGCAGGAATTCTGTGGCAGGTTTGCTGTTAGTGTCATAAATGTGGCATTTTGAGTTTTCATGTTACCTGAAGGGAGGGGTGAGGTGAGGGGTGTTCAGCTGGTTACAATATGTAACCCCACCACTAGATACCCCGTAATCCTACACACTAATTACCAACTCTGTAATGTAAATGTTAACAATGTGTTTCAGCTTGTTGCCCTACAAGTGATCAAACAAATCAGCTGATGCTGCTTTAAGTAAATGCCTGGCATGCTTCTTTTTCCAGGTTCATCAGCATGAAATTAGCTAACTCCTCATGTAATGTTGTCTTTCTCATTTGTTTCTTAAGTATGGTATGACTCCACTGATGCATGCAGCGTATAAGGGCCAGGCCGATATGTGTCATCTGCTGCTGCAGTATGGGGCCGATGTCAACTGCAACCAGCATGAATATGGATACACTGCTCTCATGTTTGCTGGCCTGTCAGGTATAACTGTCACTCAGTTTTCCAGCGTTTGTTGTACGGTTCCCTTGAAGTTCTCAAAAATCTAATTCTAGTTAAATAGACTAACATTCATTGTCATTTTAGTCTAGAAAAATAATTGCTGATGCAATGTAGTGTTGTATTTCTAAAATGAAAATCTCTGATCCACCTCCTCCAGGGAAGACAGACATCGCCTCCATGTTGCTGGATGCCGGAGCAGAGAAAAACTTGGTGAATTCTGTGGGTCGCACTGCTGCTCAGATGGCAGCGTTTGTAGGTGAGACAGGCTTAGACTGTGTTGTCAGTTAACTAGTGACCGAGACGGTGGTTACATCTTAACCTGTACATTCTCCTTCCAGGCCAGCATGACTGTGTAACAGTGATAAACAATTTCTTCTCGCGGGCGAGGCTGGAGTATTACACAAGACCACAGGGGCTGGAGATAGAGCCCAGGCTACCCCCCAGGCTGGCAGGACCCTTGCACAAGATCATCATGACCACCAACCTAAACCCGGTCAAGGTGAGGCCTGCTAATGAGCTAAAACCTGCCCACTTATTCACAGGTTCACTGGCATGTGATTGCATATGTGAGAAGTTTGACCTGCAGCTGGCACTAGATGAAGAGTTAAGAGATCTCTAATATCATCAGGATTCAGCATGAGGGAACCTTAAACATCCATAACTAATACTGAACCCTGAACGCAAATAATGGTATGCAAATAACTGCAAATATGTAAATCGTTTAGCTCTACAGTGGCCCTGTTTTCAGCCGCAGGAGGAAGCTGTTTTCATTGAAAAATATGTCCAAAATATGTCCAGAAATTTCTTTTTCTAGTTAGGCTTTCAAGATCTCCAGACGAAACCCTGCATGCCCGTTTTTTCAGCCTAACAACGTTGAAACCGAGAGCTAAAGCTGCTACAGCAAGAGCAGCAAGACTGCAGACTGCCGAGTGAGAAGCCCTCTGTTATTAGTAACCTGATTGGCCAATTAGACAGTATTAACTATTTCTTTGCCTTCAGCTTTACATGCTTATTCTGAATAGTGTGAACCAGATATCTAAACAGACTTAAGTTCTTCATGAGCATGGTCTACACATATCAATGCTATGAGCATTTGGGTGGTTGGTTTGCACATGCTGAATTATGTTCTTACTGCATTATGGTTGTTTTCAGACTGTTGTCATCCATCATTCGTAGCTATACCCACAAACAAAATGGTCAATAGTTTGTAGATATCCAATGAAATCATTTTGTATGTTATCCCCGTAATTATGATTCAGGAAGTATAAAGATCGTAAAAGCCCACGCTGAGTAGGTGGATGTGTCCAACAAACCCCGGTCTTTCAGCCAGGAGACCACTGTTCGTCCTGAATGTGAAATGAAAAGTCAACATTGAATCTTTTGTCACCCAACTTGCGTACTTCAGTAACGGCACTTCCGTAGTTATTTTAACCCAAACGATGATCTTTTCCTAAACCTAACCAAGTAGGTTTGTTACCAAACCGAACTAAGTATATCACATCTTTGTCTTAAACTAGACAAGTAGTTTTGTTGCTTAAATCGAACTAAAGCGTAGTTTATGGTCGCCAACACGAAAATGACGTAATCATGGCCTGTGCATGGTGCGCCAAAGCTCCGAAGCCTTTGGTTGTGCACCTCTGAATTTTTTTGTAACTTAGCACGTGCATTGTACGCAATCAGAGCTTTTCAAACATGACTGTTACAAAGAGCTGACTGATAAAATAACTATTAACTTATCTGGAGATTATTCAAAGATAGCCAATTTGAAATGTTTTAGAAACAGGAGGTCATAAATATCTACATTTGAGTAAATATTTTGCAGCCAAATCAAATTATTTACTGGATATTCAACCTTTGTTTCTTAATAATGTATGCAATACTTGACTTCTTTCTTTACAGAGCGTGTATAAAGGAACTATAGTAATCCATGAGTATGAGATGAGTTTTCAGATAATTACAATCAATTGAAGTAATGAACTGTTCAACAGCTAAGACATTGGGAAGCAATTCAGTATCGTTACTATTTTGATGGGAGATCCGTCTTGGTTACTTAGTAGTCTATATTATCAACCCCAGTATCCCTTTGCGGTTTTGATGGCCAGGGAAAAATTGTGCTGAAGGAGGCCGTCGATTCTTTGCTGGAGGTCCTTTTTGTCATTGGTCATTTTTGTGTGTGCTCCGTCCCACTGGCAGCCCGACTTGAGCCGATATGTGTCTCTCAACAGTTAGCAAGATGCTAACATCTTTTCACCCCCCTGAAAAGATGGTGGTTGAATTCAGAGTTTCTTTTTTCAAAGTTTCTATCACGATCAGGCTTTGCCTCGTGTGTTCTGTGTGTTTTTCTGTAGCTCCTCACTTTACCTGTCAGCCACTCCCTCAGCACCAGTCCAACTCCCTTCACCTGTCCCTGATCAGTAATCAAGCACTCCCTCATCAGCACAACTCTCCTCACCTGTTCAAGTCACTTTATAAACCCCTGTCTCTCAGTCACTCACTGCCAGGTCATTGTTCATACCTACCTGCCCGTTTTTGCTCGTCCTGTTCCTGGTTTCCCAGTCTGTCTGCCCTGCCTGATTTCCCCCCTCGTCTCTTGTCTCGTCCTTGGATTCCCTGTTGTGTTTGTGAGTCATTAAAACCCTTTTTCTCACTACATCTGACTGTCTGCGCTTGAGTCCTCCATGCCCCGTGACAGTTTCTTTCTTTCAAAGTTGACTAGAAGCCGGACTTGAACAGGTTCGGTGCGGCTTGGGGATTCAGCTGAGATCCGGTGGAAGGCCCACCTGCTATAGGTAACGGATCAAACTAAAGAGCGAAGAGCAAAAACTACATAGGAGAAAAGACATTGAAGAGAAGAAAGAAGAGCTTCCCCTTGTTTTATAGTATTCTGTCCAGGGGTTCTAGCGTCACTGGAGCAAAACTTTACCCCTTCCAAAAAATCTAACTTTCTTTCTAAAGCGTTAATGGTGTTCAGCATTAATGGTTGAAAGATGGGCCTCCTCAGCAGCTGAAAGATACTAAACACATGATATCACCCACTGAATAAAATCATATAGAATTAAATGAATGAAACCAGCTCATAGTGGTGGTCTCAGTGTGTGTGCCTATGTAAAGCAGCATGGGCACACACAATCAGCACTGATCTTTCAGCTTGCATTTTGTCATATAAGCTATGATCAAGTTTCTGGTCATATATTCACATTCTCCTAATTTTGTTATCTCTGCAAAGAGTCTGAACACACAGGCTGTACCTATTCCAGAGACTGGTGTTTGAGACACTTCACTTTGTTGGGGAGATATGAGAGTGCCTGCTGTGGAGGGAAAAGCTCCTTTGTTTACACCAAGGAAAAACTCCTTGCCGGAAGATCGGCTAAGGTACCCAGGAAGAAGCTGGAGATCCCGTACAAAATCAGGAAGAAGTACCGTGGCTGCAGAGCGGGTTAAGTTTTTGACAGTTTCGACACACAGGCCCCCTCCCACCAACCCACTAACCCCTGCACTTCTCAACTCTTCCTGCAACCACCCTCCACTGACTACATCCTTGGACTGAATAAGGATTGTGGTTTGTGGTGTATTGCTAATAATAGAGATTACTTTCACAGTGGTGCTTAGATAGGCCAGTGCTCTTTGAATTCCATTAAGGTCCATGTGACCAATGGATGGCAATATCTCAATAAGAATTCCTGTTCCTCAGAGGATAAAGCCAACTGGTCCCCCTGGGGATCCCCTGACTTTTCCTCTTGCACCACCATGCGGTTGACATTTAAGTTTTTTGTTTTTTTAAATTTTTTTTATAAAATTCTATCTAGCCTAATAGAATGATATATATTAGAAGGATTGCCATATAACTTTGTACACATATCCCTGGGTGCCCAGAGGATGAATTCTTATGACTTTGGTGATTTGCTGATGAACTCTCTTCTTTATGTCTCAATCAGTGACATTATTTCTGTCCAGAAATGTTTATCTAACCTACTCTCCAATCTGTCAGATAGTCATGCTGGTGAAGGAGAACCCTGTGCTGGTCGATGTGGCAGCTCTGGAGAAGTGTTACCAGGTGATGGATATGCTGTGTGAGCAGTGTGTGAAGCAGCAGGACATGAATGAGATCCTTGCCATAAAGATGCACTACATCAGCTGTGTGCTGCAGAAATGCCTGGCCTTCCTGCAGAAACAAGATGACAAGCTGGATGCACTTGTCAAGAAGTGAGTGCAACGAGTCTGTCCTCTGAATATATAACCAGCAGCACTCCCAGCACTAATTTTACAGGGGGTTAGAGTAGGGTACAGACCTATATGAAACATGTCATGAGATGACTTCTGTTGTGATTTGGTGCTATAAAACAAAAAATGGACTTGACTTGACTGGTAGATCAGCATCAAGTTGCTCTCGTAATTGTGGTTAAATCAATCTGTGTTTTGTTATTAAAGGTCCATCCCTTTCTTCTGAACCATTTAAAATACTGTATAATAACATTTTAGTGATAGTATAGGGTTTTCTTTGATTACAATGATCACTGAACCCGTTTGAGTACAACCCAAGACCTTACTGTTTCAGGCGGGAAAGTAGAACAACAAATGTTCAGTGTCTTTGACCATTCCAAGGCTCATGGCACACTTTTTATAGTCTTGGTAACCCATCTGCAGACACTCTCCTTTTATCTATATATGGCAGTGGTGGGCCGTGCATTTTATACCTGGGCCTTCTGTGCTGTCCTACTACAGTTGAACCACCTCCTAATAACCTCATTATGACACCACAGCTACGGTTATTATTTGTTTCTAGTGGTGTAACAATACACGTATTCATATTAAACCGTTCAGTACAAGGATTACGAAACGAACAATACGTTTGAATAATACTAGTGCATTTGGAAAATGCAGAAGCTTAAATTGTGGGAAATATAATGTTCTTTCGGTGGAGCCACTGCGCTCAACCTGGCAACCCACCCAGCATAAGAGACACACACTCTGACCCCGGAAACAAAACAAAAACACACCCTCGTGTGGCGCGTGTGTTCTGGGAGGCAACACACAAGCTACAAATTCTCCCCGCAGCGTTTAGGCAGCTGTTCCCTACTGATTCAAACAGGGATAAAGCAATCTCCACACAATCCCCATTTCTCCAGACCATAATTCTTGCTTTGTAAAAGAAAACAGCCCAAACAGAGAATCAAATGTCCGACCCTAACCCCGGACATGACGGGATGCTTCATCATTAACGGACAATGCATATAGTCAAAATCAATGTAATTAACAAACTCACAAGAACTAGTCACATATATTTATAAGACAACAAAGCATGACAAATCAATCCAGCAATGCTGCAGCGCTAAAACACTTATTCCGCCGCACACTGAAGTGCACGAGCCATTCAAATATTATTCACATCAGAGGGAACAATATTCACCATATCATAAAAACACCATAGAAAATCTAACAGTAGTAACGCTACTGCAGATGTAAAAACACAAACGCACTTCACTTACCAAAGCTGCTGTTCACTTAAAGACAAAGTCCATCCTCCTTTCTTTGATTACAAAGAATTTATTACCGTGGTTGTACAGAACATCGGTGAGGTTCAGTTTCAGCCAGAGGTCCTCCTGCGAACGTGTTTGTTGAGTTGTAGATCCACTCGGGTCTCTCCAAAAGTTTTTGGTGTCGTGTTGCTGATTTGGTTAGCCACTTCAGGTTAGCGTAGCTCCAAACAGCTCCAAATACCAAGACGCTCAGTTGCAAATAAAACGCATTCTAAAACGCTTCCCCGACGCTGTTAGCCAGGAACACTGTTCGTACAAATTATTTTCCTGGCTGGTTCAGGGCTGCTAGCTGTGGGGTTGGCCGACCCTTTCTTATAATGTCCAGCTTTTCTGGAAATGTCCTTGTCCAGAAAGGCGTTGCCAGTAACTCCCAAATCCGTTTCTCCTCCTTCAGCCATTGAGTGTTAAAAAAACAAAGCTAGGTCAAAAAAAAAAAAGAATCTACACCAAGCAAAATGCTAACAATGTCATAACTTCTTACATATCTTTCAACTTGAACTGTTACTACTAATACTAATTCTGCTAGCTGCTTCAGCGTCACAACGGTCACGCTAGCCCACTGACCAATCCCGCCGGACGTTAATGCTGAGCTGCACGTTAATACGGACATACTTGTGGGAGTACCTCGGTAGCTCTGGCACGTCAAAGAATACGCCCAACATGTCAAACTAAAGATCTGATTGGTTGAAGACTATGACAATCAACAATATCGTCTCCATTTACTTAAACTGGAACGGCGGGCCTCGGGCCTCTCTTCTTACCTAGAGACACAGAGGTGAAATCTGATTGGATAAAAGCTCTACTCAAAACAAGCTGTGCTGGAAGCAGAGCAACTGAGGAAGACAGTAGCTGTGCAATGAGAAAATAAGATAATGGAAAAAATAATTAGAATACATGTAGTGTATTTGTGAAATAAATGATTAAATTATAAAATAGCTATAACTTTGTGATTATGTTCAGGCCAGCAGAGAAGGCCTTGCTGGCCCTGACAGCCCACCACTATGGTCATGTATTGCTGGTAAAATACACGATCTGACCAAGGATCACCTCTTGTTACATATACTGTATGAAGGGGGCCTTATGGAGGTGAGGTTATGAAAGGAGTCATACTGTAAGAACATCAGGATACGAAGGTACAAATGGTAGTATACATGTCATGCATATACAGTATATACAGTATAGTACTATATCCATGGAACTCTTTTTTTGTCTTAACAAAAGGATCTTTATTTTAATATCTATAGGCTTATTTTCCAGCAGCAAAAATCCCTGGATTACCTTTAACGGCATCAGAAAATGAATAACTCTGATGTCGTGTGGTATTATTGTGTGTATTAAAGGGCCTGTTTGAATGTGACAGCAAGTGTTGGTTTAAGTTTGGAGGTTAGGCAACCCTTTTATTTGGTCATGTACAAATTAATCTTTATTAACAAATCCACAAAGTAAACTGACTAAACTGTCAGCAATTTCTAGAGTGAGCAGGTATGGATGCTGGAAAGGTTTAGCAGGACTATAGCCATTAGACAATGGAGTATAGCGAACAGAGCAAGATATGGGTCTAGCGCTTTCTTTAGCAGCCGTTTCACAGTCTGGACATGGCGCTCTGCTTCTCCATTGCTTTGAGCAAACCGAGGGCTACTTGTGATGCATCTGAATCATAGATTGTATCGAGGGACAACGCGTCCCCACTTCCTCCCACTGTACAGTGAAGCCAAAATATCCCAGATACGGGACCTGCCATCTTGTGCTTTTAACGTCATTTGGAACCAGAGTCTGCGCAGTAGTGACTGGGTAGTGGAGCCACGGTATTGAGGTCCCACCCATACATCCGCCCGAACCACCTCCTTATTCATACGACTTATTAATCCACTACTCAGAAAACTGTACACTCATCAGGGTGATGAGAACTACCTAAATTGACAGAAACCATGTTTTGGAAAAATGTATTTTGTGTACTTTGATTTTTTTTGTTTGGTCCATGTCTCATCCACAAACATGGAGGGGGCGGGGTTTATAAACTACACTACAGCAAGCTACAAGGGAGCATTAAGATGTTTTGGCTTCACTTTTGGAGAGCTGCCATGTTGTCCACCTTTATATACAGTCTATGGCATGCACCCATAGGCTCCTGCAAAAGTCCAACTGTTGACTTGGGAACTGTGGTCAATTATCACTGTAAAAGTTCTGAGAGGCTGTGTCTTCAGAAGAAGTTCTCAGTTTTGCAACCTCCACAAATCTCGAGTAGTAGGTGTTGAGGGTGACTTGAAAGGATTGGCATGTACTGTGATACATGTTTTGGAGTTTTTTTTGGGTGCACTGATCCGGCTCTTTCAGCCCTGATACCAATACCTGGGCTTTGGGATTCGGCCCATACCAAGTACCGATCTATACGCATGTTAAACTAGCTATTATTAGCTATATGCCTCACTGTGTGGAAGAAACTGGGATCATTATTTTATGTGTAAGGCAACATGCGGCTTGTCTTAAACATAGCTCTCCTCACTTTGTAAAACAAAATGTAACAAATAAATACAAAGATTTAAGTTTACTGAATTGTTATTTATTAAATAATGGTATCCAATACCAGATCAACCCATTGTCACCAATACCGGATCCAGCTATTTGAGTCAGTATTGGACCAATATCAGTATCGGTATCATTAAACATTTTTTCCCCAGTTCATTCAGTTGGCTTCTCAGTCTGGGCCACCCTACTGTTTCCTTGGCTTGCTTTCTACACCTTATCATCCCCGGATTTCCCTCATGTAATACAAAGTTGCGCATATTTGCAATTCACCATACACAGTGAGTACAGCTCAGCCAGTCTGCTTGATTAGGCCATCCTCTCAGGTAAAATGAAGATGGCCTCAAACACTGTCCCCTTTCAGCCTTTCTCCAAGTTTTGCTTGTTGTGTTGAACTGGCAGGCAGGCTATTCATTATCTAATTTAAGCAGATTAGGATTCTTCCATTAAATAAAACTCAACAGGTGCCCACGAGGGAGTGCCTACAGTAAGCAGGGTTTTATCTAGGTATAGAAAATGGAGTAGCTGTACTGCATGAGGCTGAGTCAAAACCACTGGATCCTGGGAGGAAGCTTGATATTTGCCTGGTAAACTAACAAAGTAACAAGTGGCTTGCAGTCCAGAAATTTATTGCGATGAGGAAGTTTCTGAACTGCTCGCACCTCCATGTCAATCCTAACACCTTATCCTTCAGCTGTGCATAACTCTGCTCCGTCTCCCTCCTTTTGTAGGAGGACTGTACCAATTCTATGATGATGCATCCGCTGACAGTTTCAGCTTTTTGTTGTTGTCATTGAGTGTCCAGCACTTGAGGTGATGTGAGACAATTTTTCAGCTGGTCGAATGCCTTTTGTTGTGTACAGGTCCAAATCCACTGATTTTATATATATATATATATATATTTTATATATATATATACGTATATACGTATGTATATACGTATATACGTATATATATATACGTATATACGTATGTATATACGTATGTACGTATGTATATACGTATGTA
>NW_022280087.1:1847180-1848847 GCF_004355925.1 Anarrhichthys ocellatus | reverse complement strand
TACGTATATATGTATATGTATGTATGTATGTATGTATACGTATATATGTATATGTATGTATGTATGTATATATATATGTATATGTGTGTATGTATATATATATGTATATGTGTGTATGTATATATATATGTATATGTGTGTATATATATATATATATATATATATATATATATATACATACACATACATATATATGTGTATATATATATATATATATATATATACATACATATGTATGTGTGTATGTATATATATATACATGTATGTGTGTGTGTATATATACATGTATGTGTGTGTGTATATATACATGTATGTGTGTGTGTATATATACATGTGTGTGTGTGTATATATATACATGTATGTGTGTTTATATATATATACATTTATGTGTGTATATATATATACATGTATGTGTGTGTGTATATATACATGTATGTGTGTGTGTATATATACATGTATGTGTGTGTGTATATACACATGTATGTGTGTGTGTATATACACATGTATGTGTGTATATATAAGGTGCAAATTCAAACCTCTGGAACAACAGATTCTGAAACAAATTCAGTTCCCGTCTGGGTGGTCATATTTGACTGAGTTATAATTCAGAAGGAATCAGATTTTTTGACACAAATTGCAGCAATCAGAAGCAAAGGGTTTTAGAGCCCTGTGATATCCTCCATGAACTGTGTGTCACAGCTACAGCTGATGCTGCACCTGCCGACGGTGTTGCTCCGTAAATTTCATATTAATCTGCACATTAGATTGTGAGATCTTGAGAAATTTGGGAAGCTTAATAAAGCATAGGTCAAGAAGCCACCACAATCAGGAAGGTTCACCTTTTGGGACCCAAAATATCTACAAAAAATATTTTAGGAATCCAACCACTAGGTACAATATACTGTTTGAATGGTCAGGAAAACTCATGGAGGGTCAAATTGGAATCACAGCTATATCTCATGTTTCTGTCGTTCTTGACCTGCTTTTATCCTGCTGGCTCCCAGCCTGCTGAGGGGGAGAGACAGTGATGGCTTCCCACAGTACCAGGAGAAGTTCATTCGGGATTGTATCAAGAAGTTTCCTTATTGTGAGGCAACACTCCTACAGCAGCAGGTGAGGATCATTACACCGAAAGAGATTGGAATTGCAATACATTTAATATAATTTGTAGCAAAAGGCCTTTGTTTTTAAAGGATAAATGAGGAAGGGTATTGTTGCAACAGTGGTTAAAAGAAGTTGTTGATAGCAGCTTTATATGTAACTGAGTAATCATTTTGTTTTTAATCCCTGTTGTTGATATAACTTTAATATACCATTACATCCAATTCTAGGGCAACGACCCAACAGCGTTCTCAGTGTTGAACCAGGCTATAACAGGTCAGATGACGTTTGTAGATGCTGATTACTGTGCTACATGTGGGGAGAAGGGAGCAGAAAAGAGATGCTCCCTTTGTAAAGCAGTAAGTCAAAGTCTGTTAAAAGCCACCTCCTGTAATATAATTCAATCATGTCATCAAAACTATACCTTCAGGTCGTGTTTCTTTTTGTTTTGTCTTTAAGGTGACTTACTGCAGCCTGATGTGCCAAAAGCTCCACTGGTTCACCCATAAAAAGATGTGCAGGTGTATGCAGGAGCAGGATGCCGACCCGGAGATGGATACTCCAAG
>NW_022280087.1:1829680-1844680 GCF_004355925.1 Anarrhichthys ocellatus | reverse complement strand
ACTTCCTCGCTTGGGGTAGTGACTCACTCTCAGCTCGGAGTGCACAATCCACCATTTTCTGGCCTCAAACTTGGAGGTACTCTCTTGTCCTGACAGCTTCACACTCAGCTGTGCGTGCCCCAGTGCATGCTGAAGGTCATAGTTTGATGGAGCCAAGAAGATCCACATCATCTGCAAAGAGCAGAGATGTAACTGTGAGGTCCCCAAACCGGACACTGAAAGTCCTTCTCCATAGTCTCAATGAGCTCCTCCCACACCCCGTATTTTTACTAAGTACAGCAGCTGCAACCCTTTTAGCCAACCGGTCCCTTTTGCACTTTCTGAAAACCCATGGGCCAGCAAAGCCCGAAAGGCCTCCTCCTTCAGCTTGACGGCCTCCACCAGTGGGTTCTTAGTTTACTGCCATGACAGGCACCGATGAACTTTCGACAACTGACAACTCACAACTCATAGTAGTTGCTTCCACAATGGAGATTTTGAACATGGCCCACTTGGATTCCATGTACCAAGCCTCCCTCGGGATCGACGAAAAATTCCTCTGGAGCTTGGAGTTGAAGACCTTGCCAACATGGTCCTCAGCCAATTGTTCCCAGATCACCTTCACTTCACGATGAGGTTTACCAGGTCTGTACCGCAGCCTCCCCGGCCATCTGATCCAACTCACCACCAATTGGTGAGCAGTTGACAGCTCTATTGCTCTCTTCAACCAAGACATACGGCCGCAGATCTAATGATACTACCACAAGTCAATCCTCTTTTTTGTTTGTTATAGCCAATCCATGACTAGCACAGAAGTCCAACAACAAATCACCACTTGGGTTCAGATCAGGCAGGCCGTTCCTCCCAATTAACCCCTTCGAGGTTTCTCCATTGCGGCCCATGTGAGCATTAAGGTCCCAGAGTATAACTATAGAGTCCCCAGTCTGCGCCCTTTACAGGGTGATACCAGAGACTCCAGAGATAAGTACAAACCAAAACACAGAGGCGACCCTCTCGTTCCCTGGGTAAACTGCAACACGGCTGCGCTCAGCCGGGTGCTCGTAAGTATCCCCTCACCCGCCCAGCAGCTATCGCACTGGGCAATTCCGGAAGATGCTATAGCTAGTGCACATATTATTTAGACATGCGGGTTATTCCTACACTGCATCTATCATGAAGAATGAAGAGACTTTGCTTCACTGTCGTCAGAATACAAAACTGCATATTGATAAGAGGCTGCTTCAGTCACATCACAGAAAACATGTTTCCGTTATGTACCGAAGATCAAGTACACCTTTGTACAAATGCAGTCATGAACTCAAACTGAAAATGATAGTGTTTATGAAAAAGATGATTTCATGCTGTTTCTTGACCCTAGCTGTAAAATTCAGTTGTGTCATGGAGGCAGTATTGCTTTGTGCGGTCTTGAAAAGGATGAAATTGATAAAGTGATGCGCATTCAATCTTTCTATTAGATGTATGTGTTTTGTTGTTGTGTTGTTAACGTATCCACATCTATCTAGTAAAATAGCAGAATCGAAGAAAATAACAATACTCCTGTAGTGGTGACTGCATGCTGGACCCATCATCTGCCTTGTATTTTAACATGAATAAAGTTTGCCTCCATCAGAGGGACTGGGTGAAGTTATTTCTACAGCTATATTGACAGGCATACAGATATCCAAATCACAGACAGCAAGTTTAAAAACTGCCTTTTTTTATTGCATTCTTGTAATTAATAACCCTTGAAGTTGCAATTTTCTTAACACACAACATAATTACATTGTTGGACAGAACCTTTGTGGTATTATATTTCATCTGTAATTGTATACACACACAGAGAGAGAGAGAGAGAGAGATAGATGGATAGATGGATAGATATTAGACTTAAGTTCTTCAGGTGGACACAAGCATGACTTGCTCCGTGTCTGCTGGATGTGAAAATAGGCAACAGTTTGCTACCATGTTTGTTGTACAATATATAGTGAACATATATCCTGAATCTTCTAACATTACCCCAGTGACAACACTAGATGGCAGCGTGTTCCATCTCTGATGTTGAATTTTAGTTTAAGGTTTACTGTACTTTATTAGCAGTATCAACCTTGATGCTAATTAGTAGACAAAGCTTTGTCTATATAGCTATATTCATAGGAATAAAAATATTATTTTATCTTCCATTCAAGTCTCATTAATTTAATTTTTTTATATTGTTTATCCTTACTGGGATTTGGATGGAGTATATGGCCCCTGATTAGAGATTAGTTTTAAAATATTCATTCAAGAAAGTTTTACTCAACCTTTGCTACTTTAACTTTAGTGCATTGACTAAATTTAATCAATCTAGATATTAACTGTATGCCAGCTTGACGACATATCTTCAAAGTGATGCCAAAAGGGTTTCCAGGATAAAAAGACTTCTCAGCCCTTTAATTCTCACACATTAACATCCTTCGGCGATGCATTCGATTTCTATAGAGCACAGCCTTCCTGACTGCATTGTCCTTCCATTTCCCACAGCTCTGCTCCCACGGGAGCACACTGACCCTTGTCACTATGTTCAGAGGCACAAACGGCAAGCATGGCTACTGTCATGCTGATTATCAATCATCCCCGTCCGCCAGTTTTCACCCTATTCTT
Organism: Anarrhichthys ocellatus; assembly: GCF_004355925.1. Taxonomy (NCBI): domain Eukaryota; kingdom Metazoa; phylum Chordata; class Actinopteri; order Perciformes; family Anarhichadidae; genus Anarrhichthys; species Anarrhichthys ocellatus. Next base: position 1,842,061 of record NW_022280087.1, on the reverse strand, counting down.
CCCTCTCCGATTATTTGTGTGTCACACTCACTTTGGACTGCAACCAAGCATAAAAGCTTGATCTCAAATTTCCGGTTTCTGAAATGTGCAAATGCTCTGTCAGATCAAATGACGTCTTTGAAGGCCCCCCAGGTTCTTTTTTTCCTCAGCTGCTCCTCAGCTATACCTCCGCCTCTATGATGTGATGTGACAAACACAGCTTTTTGGGGTAATTGGAGATCATTTTGAGAGCAAAAAGAAGAAAAAACACTCCCTACCTCTATGTAACAATAATGACATGAGCTGGACACTTTTGGAGTGGATTTATTTTCAGTTTCATCAAAGAGGAGACACGGAGAGTTGGAGTAAAGTCATTGTCAGAGAGCCCTGGGAAAGGCTTGTAAGAGGAAACCTTGGGTCTTAGGGGCAAAGTTTCGACAAGATGAAGGTGGAGAGGAGGCTTTGTCTGTCTACTGTATGATTTGGATAATGGTCGTACACATACATCATGATGATGAGCTCATCCACTCAGCTTTGGCTAGATGAGGCTCAGTAAAGAACTTTAGGTAATACTTTCTATGACATCCATGTCTATAATGCATTATAAACATAATTGTAATGTATTGTAAATTGCTTATAACACTGTATAATTATAGTTAGGCACTCATAAATATGCATAATGCATTAATACAAACCATTACTACATTATAAAGCATTTTATGACGCTTAATTCAAGTATAATACTTGCTGGTCACTCACTGACATCTTTTTGCAATTTTTTAAATAATGTATAACAATCAGTTATAATGCATTATGCAATTTCGGTTTAAAATGTTATTTGTATAGCCCATATCACAAATCACAAATTTGCCAAACAGGACTTTACTATCTGTACAGCATAAGACATCCTTTGTCCTTGGACCCCTGCGGAATTTTCGAGTTGTATATACTGTGCTTTTTTATTTTCTTTAAATTTATTATACTCTGCTCTTATTTTATTGTATTGTATATATTGAGCATCTTTCATACTTCATATTTTCATGTTTACTCTGTAACTTCGTTTACTGCTGCTACAAACAAATTTCCCCCTGTGGATGAATAAAGTATATATCTATCTCTCTCTTTACCTTTACTAGCAGCTGTTGTGCTGTTAAAGTCTGCATTTTTGCGAAGGAAGCAACTGTTGTTGGAGCGATTAGTGAGTGGCGTGTCCAGCTGAGGTATCAGACCTACGGAGCGGACGTCTAAAGTCCCGGTTAGCAGCTTTGAGGACGATGGACACAAAGCAGAGGACTTTTCTTTTCTTATTAATGCTTATTTTGTTCTGCACAACTATTGTGAAGTCTGCAGATAAAATGTAAAGGAACAAAACATTGATTGCTCTCCAGTAGGACTTTAGTCACCAGCAGAACTACGAGTGAGAACAACAACAACGAAACCGAGGGAACGATTAAGAGACGTGTGTTGACCACATTTATTGACCCATAATCTAGTAAACATTTATGTCTAAGTGTTGATTTTAAAGTATATTTGATGTGATAGAGAGAGAGATGAAGACCCGCAGCACTGTAACTAAGTCTGAAAAATAAAACTTCTAAAACTTTCCACGAAATGTGTCTGTTTGAGTTTATAGAGGAAGATTTTAGAGAAGATCTTAAGTATCAAGCACGACCTTTCATTATTAAAGATTATTTTTTTTAACTTACCCACCAATCTAGTACGTGAATAGTCACGAGATATTTGTTTTCAGGCGTTTTAATCTGGACGGAGATCATTTCGAAAACGATGCTGAAACACCGTGTGGACGGAGATCGTTTTCGTTTTAAAACGATTAGCCGCAACAGAGGGGCTGAAGAGCCGCATGCGGCTCCGGAGCCGCAGGTTCAGTGTTGCCAACTCCTCAGTAAGGAAAGTAGCTATTGGCTGTCCTAAAAGTCACTAGAAGTCGCTAAATGACGTCATCGCCTAATTTGCATGATTGCATAGTTTTGACTGAGACATGATGCTAGCTAGCTAGATGTTTAGCTTATGTCACAGAGAGGCACACAGACAGTGGACGAGCTGAGTAAGTGACTAAGGCTGTGTGAGTCAAATGCAGTGATTTATTTTAGTGTGACAGTGAAGAAACATTTATATTTACATCCGCTCTGTAAGGCAGGACAGTAACTGCAGAACGATTCGTGCTTTCACGTCAGAGTCTCCAAAACACCAGAAAAGTCTCCAAAACACCAGAAAAAGTCTCTAGATTTGTCGCTAGTAGCTTTTAACAAAAAAAGCCAGATTTAGCGAGAAAGTCGCTAAGTTGGCAACACTGTGCAGGTTGCCGACCCCTGCCTTAGACCAAATCCCTCCTTTGTTCTTAAGAACTTAAGGAGTTCTTAAGGTCAGGGGTTACAGCTGGATGCTTTTTGTCTTCTGCCCTATACAGGGAACCGGGAGGCAAAGTGACATCTGGTTTGCCCAGTTTGAGCGTTGGCATGGTATGTTGAACATACAGATACCATCAGATGCATTGAGCAGCTGTTCGTGTTTTTCGGGAATGGGGAAGCCGGTAAATCCTTATCCAAGAAATGGCTGACGGGATGGTTTTGTAAGTGCAACTCCAGAGCCTCTAGGCAGGCGGGAAGAGACCCTCCAGCTGTGGTCCGTGCACACTCCACATGCAGCGTGGCAGTGCTGGCGGCCTTGTTTGGTGGAATGAGTGTCAAGGACATATGCAGTCGCGATGTGGTCCACGCCTGGCCCATAGGGTTCTATCTCTTGGACATGTCGAGCCCATTTTAGGGTCTGTAATAATTTTCAGTGGGTGAATGCGTGCTTGTTATTGGAGGACTATGTTACCCATACCAATGTTAACCAAACGGCCATGAAAACTCTGATAAGTCTTCAACCCCGAAAGCGCCACTACTTAATCAGTTTATTGTTTGTTATGACCCGATACATACAGTTACAAATAGTTTCAGGTATTATCTGTATTATCTGAGATTTTAGGGAAAATATTACATGAGTGAAATATACATAGATGTCCATCATTCAGTTGTTCATCTTCAAAAAGTTTTGTCAAATTAGAGTAATCAAATTAATTCATTTTACAGTGTTTTGTTCTTGCAGAGATTTGATAATATATTTTCACTTTACTTAAAGTGACTTATAACCAGCTTGCATTGTATTATATCTGCCTATACTAGTTAAAGCGAACAATAAACACTTTGAGTAACTTATGATCACATTATAATACATCATGTAAAAAGGTTATATATACTATAAAAACAACTATAAAAATGACAATGCACTTGATAAAGCTTTATAATGATTGTTGTTATAAAGCATTGTGAATTGCTATTCATAAATATGTTTACAATGCATTTTATACATGGGCATCATGGAAAGCCTTGAAAAACCAAACCTAGAATCAGAGCAAGAAACTGTATAAATACACTCTGACCATCACATCCCATCAGAGTCATGGTCTGGATTTGTGAAACCAGCCCAAGCTGCTGTTCTGAATCATTAAACCAAAGCAGTTTGACATGTATACTGAAAGAAAGTCTTACTGTGTTTGTGATTACAGCCTTATAGTGAGGCTTTACTGTCAGTTATCTGTTAAATTAAATTCCTGTCCTTCCTTTTCTGATGTTGACGATTGTAGTTCTTTCATAGGCAATACATGCTTCGGCAATTAGTTGAAAGATAACATTCCCATTCACAAACCTGTTATGACATCATGCTATTATATTTTCACAGAGGAGAGAAAGCATTAGCACAGCAAAATACATGAGATGTAGTATGTGATATAGTTGAAAGCTCTGTGAAAGGATTATTTTGCCATTTCTGTTCATGTTTTGTTCTTCTGTTTTAGTTCCCCAACTGTAATATGAATCATATCATATTGTAGATATCATAGGAACAATTCATTAATTGACATTGGCAATGAATGTCACATTGTCAGATGTTGTCATTACAACTAAATTAACGATCTGCAGTCATACAATACCACTGCTGCGATTGTGTTCAAATTGTATGCACTACAAACAGTTGAAGACTTTTAATACCCGTGCCATAATTTCAATTTATTACAAATCAAGGAAAGGAAAAATATAAGTTGCTATGAAAAACAATATCTGTATGCAACTGTTTTGTTTTTGTGAAAAGTACAAATAGTACCTACAAAAATAGTGAACCAAAAAATGATACTATTTATTCTGTTTTATTTCTTCTTTGTGTTTCTTATTTCTGCTGCTTTAACAGCACTATAATTGGATCTAATAGAGAGGGAAGATCCCTGTGTGGCTGTGAACCACAGTCTCTTTGTCTGCCGAAGGTTTCCTGAGTGTTGTGGCTATGAGGCCATCCTTCACGAACTTCCTGCCTGAATGACAAACAGGTGTGTCTGCAGCAGAGAGATTAAACTCTCTTTGATTGTGTGAGTCTATTGACTGAAGAACACACATGTAGACAGAAATTCAGCAGCAGGCACCTTTCACAGCTTCAGGCCCCAGGACATTCAACAAAATGGACTTTTGTTCGACTCTATTTTGGTCTTTTTACTTAGTATGTTTGCAGAAGATGAATTTCGGCGGCTTTTGATGTGGCTCCCACCCTCTCTTTGATTAATACAATACCAAAATGTGTTCAAACTATATAAGAGAGGAAGATTAATATTTAAGATGGAGGGGCTTTATAAGATATAGTGAGGGTGTAACCCAGCAGTGGCACAACACAATCTATTAATTACTGCTTGTTCTGGCCTAGAACTGACTACTGGCTTCCAGAAACCCACTTGTGACGTTGCATCTGGCAGTATCACTGACTGGGCTGTACTCCTCTTTTCAGATATGTGTAAACTCTACAAGTGGAACTGTGGGTTTGTTGTATGTAGAGAATGACAGTGCTTTATAAATGTAAGACACCAAGTTTCGGCAGGATGTGAAGTCAGTTCAGATAAAGTATTTTAAGTCTATCCATTGACATGTAATTATAGCTTATAGGGGATGTTTTATGGCCCTGAAATAAGCTAAGAGATGTGCTGAATGTGCTGCAAATTGGCAGCCAATCTCATGTTGACTGAGTAAGTCACATATGGTACCTGCTGGAGGGACCGGGGTCACACAGTTCAGTACCTTGCTTAAGAGTGCTTTGACAGAGGCAGTATGCCATTCAACCTTTATTCTTACCCACATTGTCCCAGTAACTAATTCATGGATCTGAACTACTACCTCTGACCATCTGACCAACATCTGACAGAGCAAGCTTCATTACATTGCATATTATACAGAACTACACTTCTTATTGAATGGCCCTGTCACGGGTATGGACAGTAGAGGCAAGTCTCTATCAATATTTGTATTTAATCTCCACATTGTGTTACCGTTAAGGCCTCTACAAAGATACCTGATTTGTACGTTTCAAACCTGGATCTCCATTCTCAACAACACTTTGTCTGCTGTGGAAACCTTCAGGTTTTTGGGATCCACCATGTCTCCAATGTGATCTCAGCCCAGACTTTTGGCAGTAGGCGGCTAATGTTGTAACTGCGGCAGCTAATGTTTGTAAGATGTAGTTAATGTTGTGAAACAGTGGTGGTTACCTTGCAACATGGGGTTAATGTTGTCAAACGGTGAGAGTTAACGTTATAACACGTGGTTAGTGATGAGAAATGTGGCCGTTGACGTCGTAACACGTGGTTAATGATGAGAAATGTGGCCGTTAACGTTGTAACACGTGGTTAATGATTAGAAATGTGGCCGTTAACGTTGTAACACGCGGTTAATGATGAGAAATGTGGCCATTGACGTAACACGTGGTTAATGATGAGAAATGTGGCCGTTAACGTTGTAACACGTGGTTAATGATGAGAAATGTGGCCGTTGACGTCGTAACACGTGGTTAATGATGAGAAATGTGGCCGTTGACGTCGTAACACGTGGTTAATGATGAGAAATGTGGCCGTTAACGTTGTAACACGTGGTTAATGATGAGAAATGTGGCCGTTAACGTCGCAACAAATGGTATAGTTCACCTGACGGTTCTGATGGGCAGATTGGAGGTAAAGCTGTATGCAGTAGCGACTGTTCTTCTGCATCTTGTTGGATGATAATAGTTTGTTGAATCACATTCTTCCATCCATCGCTCACTCTGTGGTGGTTGATTTGGCTTCCTCTGGTGTCCTCGTCTCCATCTCTTTCTCAGTGGAATGAGGAATCATCAGTGAGAGACACAAAGGACAGGGAGAAACATCCCTCCCCCCATTAGGTGGTCTGAGCTGTGGTGGAGATAACAGTTGCAGGCGGAACAAACAACATCCAGTTTATATGGCAGGAAACAAAAATAATTGTAAACAACGTTGGTTATCGTTATTGTCCTCAGGATGTAAATGTCCGAGTCATTCCGAGTTTATTTTTTCATTATTATTTAAGCTGCACCAATCCATGTTTTTCTACTAACATTTTATCAAATGCCTGTGTAATGTGAAAGCTTTTTAGTATCTGTTAGCTTTCGGCTCTCATCACCTTGGTTTCCAGTAGCAGGCAGCTGTTTTCAACCAGAAAGCTTAATAATCCCACTGTACACTATGCCCATCCCCAAAGTGCAGACAGGCATACTTAGAGACTAGCATTTAGTAGCTTTTTCCCTCAGGATTTGGTGAAGACACCGCCAGACTTTAACTTCCATTCAAAAGTATTTAGGTTTAGAAAATATAACTCATTGGTTAGTAATTTCTATGGAATAAGGTGTCGAGAATAACGAGAAGTACTTTGGCATTGCCTTCTGAAAAGGGTAAGGTTTACCAGACCTATAATTATATTTCTGGGCTGCCCAGATTATTCCCCTATGTCATTGGTTTAATAGGGAACATCAGCCTGAATGGACCAAGATTGAAGGATATTTTCAAGAGACAAGACCTGTCCTACATCCCTTACTACTTCACGTCAAAACATATTTGGTCATTCACATCTAATCCCATTCTTAGTCGCTTAGTGAAGATTTGGGAGTATGTTCATACGAGTATGTTCTATGAGACAACTAATTTGCACAACTAATTTGCCTCTTCCTCAAAGCAGCCATCATGTTCAACAGCACTCTAACGCTGAGCCCATTCCTTTAGGGTGTGGTCGCAGATGGGTATAAAATAGATCTATACCAAGAGGACACACTGATGAGAGAAGGTTTTCAAATTCCAGCCACACACTTCCTTAGATATGTACAGGTATACATTTCACATTCCAGGCAGGGAGGCTCCCTGGATAGACCCAAGTACCCTAAGTAGTATTGGAGTCTTTATTGCTTCAGGACAATCTGAACAAAAATATCACAAATATATATTTTATTATTGGACTACTCTAAGACTTACACAATAGCACTGAAAGAGAAGTGGAAAGAGATCTGGAGATTCAGATAACAGATCTTCCCTCCCAAAGCTGTTACGGCTGGCAAAAGATGCATTACATCCACATGGAATTACGAGGAACCCCCAGTATTACTAAGCGGATTAGTGAGGTAATTCATGTGCTCCTTTGCCCTCGGTCTCTTCATAGGACTTTGGATCCAGGGCTTACTTACTAACTACTTTATTGTCTTTAGTATTATTATTTCATATTTCTTTGTAGTGGGTGAAATGTTGGAGGACCTGTCCCTGTATGGGGGGGGGGGGGGGGGGGAGAATGGTGTGGGTCTTTGTGTGAAACACAGGTTCCAATACTAATCAATATTCCTACTTTACTTTGTTCTTTCCTACAGGATATTATTGGGAGAAGATATCTGTTCTTTGTCCTCTGCAGGTAAGACAAAATAAACATCATGTTGTCATCCAGTGAAGATCATTCTATTCACAGCTTTCAGGGTGAACAAAATGAACGGATACGTGACACAATAAAGCGTCTTAACATGTCGCAGCAGCTGGAACAAGCCCCACTAGCCTGGAGGGGAAGGTATCCCCTTCACAATAAAACATGGAGTCTGTTGAAAGAGAGCCTCGTCTCTGACTAATGCCTCTGTTGTTAGGGAGTTCCTGTTTGCTGTGAGCCTGTCTGGCACGCCTGCAGCATTATGTCACACAAACAACCTTGTTAACAATTTTCATTTATTCTTGATTTATTATTGTCACTTATTTCAAATAATAACCAAAAATACAAAAAAAGAACTTGAACTGTTCTTTTACAAAAATAAATTACATACTATTCACTCTGAAAAAACCCATAGAACTTTACCCACATAGTGTACATTCCATTATACTAACCATCATTCTATTGTATACATCTAACTTCACATTTAAATTTTTTATGATGGTATATCGTATATATGATATATCAGGCTGACATTATGTTTTACAGGTCTTGCATCCTAAATCTGTTGAGCATTTGATTACATAATAGGTTATCTTTTTAGAAGATGCTCTACAGCAAAACTACCTGCCACACGTGGCACAATAAACCCCAACACAAACCAAAGCTCCTGACTAACATATTACTACATTATTACCTCTACTGTTACCAGAGGCTTCATTAACGTTACATAGTGGATTTGGGCGGGACTTTGTGTGGTGGGGGGTGTATTATGTCAGGTGACATAATACACCCCCTGGTGGCCATGGTAGAGCACCACACTAAGAGTGTGTCCATGTGCTTTTCTGACGGCATTTTCAGACCAAATGTGCAAGAGCCAGTAGTTTGAGCAGCACGAAAAAAACAGTTTAGTGGAATACTCCAGACCTGTTTCCAGTTGGGATTTTACGCAACTAATTAGCAAGAGCACATGTTTCCAAGAAAATGTAAGGCCACTTACATTTTCTTCGATAAACATAATGGGGAAATATTGTTAATTAACGTAAAACTATTGATATTGAATCTTACCATACTATATTTGCTATCAGAGCGCCAGGCCTGGGTCACATGCTGCGTTTTTTACTGCATGGTTGGGCACTGCAGTGCCTATGAAACAGGGTTTTAATAGACTGTTGAAGTTACATCGCTAGTGCCAACTTTTAAGGATGCGGAGGCAGTTTACACCTGGCGTTGCTAACCGACCATAGCCCACTGTATCTTTGACATCTATCTGATCTTATTTCAGGTGTTGTTTTTAAGTGTGCATCAACAGATTTTCTGTGGAAAGTAGGGTTTTCACCTAGGAAATTCTGTCTCTGTCTCTGCTCCGCCTGTGTGTGTGTGCGTGCGTGTGTGCGTGCGCGTGGACCATGAGAGCAGAGGATACTAAAATGATTGTGTGAACTTTTAGCAGCGGCACGCATAGAATCTAGGAGAAACAGTGGACAGGTCGTAAAGCTGTGGGTAGTCCTGCACTAAAATATATTTACAGAAGAAGAGATATCTGCCGGCTGTGATAAGTTGTTCCTCGCTACATGACATTACGTGACAAGAACAGATGTTTTACTTGGCAAATATCAGACAAACACTTCAGTACTGAACCGGAGACCGTTCAAATTCACTTGCCTTACCAATGGACCATGCCAGATAAAAGTTGGTTCATGTCTAAGGAATAAGTGAGGATGTTAACCTAGCTCAGCAGCTAGCCTGGCTCAGGACAAAGTGAGAAAAAAGAGTGTTTAAACTCACTAATGAACGCATTTTTTAATCTGTATACAAAATGTGTCTGGTGTGAGATGTATACGGGCGGAAGGTTAATGTGTTTCTCATCAAGAAATATTTCCATCAAATAACTCAAAACAACATTTTTACATTTGTGTTTGGATACAGATTAAACCAGCACCATACAACATGAGAGCTTACTCTCAGAGGAATTTAGGTGTATTTTATGATCTTTGCACATAGCCAGGCTAGCTGTTTCCCCCTGCTTCCAGTCTTTATGCTAAGCTAGGCTAACCAGATTCTGACTCCAGATCATACTTAACACAGAAATGAGACTTATATCCATCTGAACATCTCACTCTTTTTATGTGTTGACCTATTCCTCTTATTAAACCGTGTTTAATCTTAAAACCTTTCTCTGAGTCACAATATTACGTTTGGAGACAAATCTACATTGTTGTTTTTTACCTCTGTCTGGCCTGGCTATTAAACATTTGATTATGATGTACACACTTCTATTTCATCCATAAACTTCCTGATGTTAGTTGTCAGACTATCTCCCGGCTCTCTCCTCAGGCAGTCCAGCCTTCCTCTGATTTTTCCCTTGGTTTCCACTGTGGACAGGTGTATCCTTGTGTCCTGAGTCATTCTGCTGTCTGGAGTAGCGCTTGCACTTGCAGGAGGTCACCACAGTTATCTTGTAGGTCCTAGCGCTACCATCCTGGCACTGCAGCCGGATCCGCTGAGTCCTGGTCCGGTCAATGACGCAACGCCACTCCTGGGCGTCGCGGCGGCTCCAGTACCTCCCGGTGTAACCCCCACCCCCGATCCAGTTGGGCAGCAGGTGGGCTGGCAGACACTCCCCAGCACACACTAGCTCCTTGATGGGGTTGACGCTGGTGCACTGGCCATCAGAGATGTACTTTGTGGCCCTCAGCTCCCTGCAGCCCACCTGGCTCTGGTCTGGGCCTGAGAAATGAGATCTGAGTTAGATATATGTCAGCTCCTCTATCTGTTTACATTACTGTTCAGGTCTACTTCTTGGAAACAGAGGTGGCAACTCTAAACTGTGAGTCAGTTGGACTCTTGTCTAAATTGTAATTGTCATATAAAACTCGGCACTCCACTGAGTGCAAAGGAGATTCAGCTTCAGGTCTAATGATATATGCTATGCATTATTTTTGGGGGAGTTGACTGGTAGAAGTCAGGATACCTGAGCCTCTGCTGCATCCTTTTTGATTTGCATCCATACATTTCTGCTCACAACAGTCATGCCAAATGTTCCCAATCCCAACATGCTGTAGGCCACGTTACACTTACATAATGCTGAACGCTTACTAATCATATTTTGCAACTAGTGCACGTTAGGAAACCATATTTCCAAAAACAACGAGATCAAATGTGTGCGTTTTGAAAATCCAGCTGTTACTCCTGCCACTCATATCACCACACTACGAGAGAATAACCTATTGACTCAATCTGAAACGCATGTGTCAAGCTTTAATGTGAAAGACAAAACAAAAGTTGAAACGATGTAAATATACTGTAAGTGCACCGTGCGTAACCGCTTGGACTCACCATTACGCACAGGATCAGCCAGCCGTCTCCCGCCGTTCCTCGCCTGGTTCGTGTCTTCATTAACCGGCTCCTCTCGAGTATCGTGGACCAGCTGAATACTATCTGACTCTGTGGCGTTGTTCTGGACAGCTGAGCTGCTCCTGCGCAGCAGCAGCAGAAGCGCGAGGAGCTGGAGTCCGCTGGCAGCACGGGGCATGACTGCACCTGACTGATCTGAGAAAGACTAACCTGCTGCAGCAGCTGCTTTGCTTTATATATCCTCTGCTGTCTGAACAAGACACACCCACCCGAACAACAGCCTGCACTGGGATCAGCAACTTCAGGATCAGGCCATCAGTAGCATTCAGGATGTAGACGGCCAGCAGCTTCTCTCCAATAAAATGTAAGTGCTGTTGATTCAAATGTTATCAACAGCCCTTACAATCATCTTCCAACTATTATTTTGAAAATAAACAAGATACACTGTTCCCAAACATAATCTCATCCTTTTGCCAAATTATAATGTTACTTTCTCAGAAAAGAGAAAAAACATTTTGTTCGTCCGCTTATTCCCTATTTTCTCTCACACATGTATAAAATAAATAAACACAGGACATATTTTTCTATCCTATTAATTCAATTCAATTTCTTTTTCGATTCAATTTATTTTTGTCTCGCCCAAAAATTACAAATTACAAATTTGCCTCAGAGGGCTTTGCAATCTGTACACATACGACGTCCTCAGTCCCAGAACAGAGGAGGGATCCTCTATCAGGATGGACAGAAGTGTGATAGATGTTATGTGTACAGAATGAACAGCATAACAGAGTTACAACACATTCAATGCATATGACAGAACCACGGCAGGAGGCAAGACCATGATCCATAATAATAATATAACCACTATCCACAGAAACCTGCGAGGCGAGAAAGCAGAAAGACTCTGGGGAAGAAGCAAAGTCAGTAACGTGCATTAAACCTGAGCCAGCCCTAACTATAAACCTGAGCCAGCCCTAACTATAAACCTGAGCCAGCCCTAACTATAAACCTGAGCCAGCCCTAACTATTTTGGATAGCCTCCATATAACTTGAGTTTACCATTGTAGCCCTGGTGTAATAAGTTAGGTATATATATAGTGTGTGTGTGTGTGTGTGTGTGTTTTATATTATAGTGAATATTATTATATGATATATATATATATATTATTATATTACACTGAATATTATTATATGATATGTATATACATTATTATACTGACTATTATTATATGATTGATATATGATTGATATATATATATATATA
>NW_022280087.1:1806056-1829580 GCF_004355925.1 Anarrhichthys ocellatus | reverse complement strand
TATACTGAATTGCCTGTGAGATTGACAAAAATAAGATGTCCTGACGTGTTTGTTAAAGTGTTATCTACTGCTTTTTTTCGTGTTGGAATACATGTTAAATATTTAACTGAAAAGTAGTAATGCGTGTTTGATACCTTCATTTTTTGGCATTAAATCATTCTGGGATGTTTGCTGAAATTGATTGGATGTGGCACAGCATACCAAGAAAATCTTCCACCAGCCGCCACTGGTTTAGATAGTTTTGTTTTAAACTGTTTAGCTGTTTAGACAGTACGGTACCTCGTTTGTTAATCTCAGTAGAGTTTTCGGAGAGTTTGTAAAAGTTTTGCTTTGTAAACAAGTTGCTGAGTCACTGGACCTGAGGACGCGATTGCGGACCGAGACAGACTGTTGGTGTGTTCCTGGTGAGGATTTCACCGCCGTGGCCGTCACCTCCGCTGTCGGCGTGGTTTTTTGGACGACATACTGTTTTTCTCAAGGACTGACATTGAATGGTGATTTTGGATTTGCTGTGTAACTGTTTCTGCTGAGGACAAGGATTCGAGAGGCAGCACCACACCCGAGCTACACTGGCCTGCAACGTTTTCTTATTGTATGTAAGTGGGTGTGTGTGTGGGCCCATGAGTGTTTTAAAGTCAATTTGAGTATTCTGTCATACCCTTAGTATGCTGTAAGGTGTTATTGTTTTGTTTTCTTGTCCCCCGAAAGGGTAATTATTATTTGAACATTTACAAAAGCTTTTATTCATTTTTTCATCCTAATGAGTTGTCTGTGGTCAGTTATTTAATTATTGCTAAGTTTGATAGTTTCTTTGTTATTCGGTGGGGTAATATAAATTCACCAAAATCAGGTAAACCTTCTTGGTAACTACCTGAGGAGTTCAGAACCCAAACACACCATCATTCCAGTGTAGGTCTACTCTCTATAGAGTGTCGGGGTGCTACACCAGGGGCGTTTCTAGGATTGAAAGAAAGGGGGGGGGCTTAGCCCCAAGGGGAGAGGCATGTTTGCGCACATGACAATTTTTTTTGGGGCCCATTTGGGGCCGTGGATATCCATTGTTTCAGACAGTTCATAGATTGGTTCAATCAGAAAGAGTGTGATTTTGCTCTGTAGTTTTGCTTGCATTCAGTATATGATAACACAAGAGACAGAATTTCAGGGTCATAGTGAAATTTGACAACACAAATATGAACTTTTCTCAAATAAAGAGAGAGAAATAATTTTCCTACTTGTAAAGGAAAGACGGATAAACTAGCTTTCATATCCGCGTCACTCCCAAATCCTAATTCTTAAAGGGACCGCACACAATGGATGGAGAATGGACCTGACAGTGTCAACTTTATATCGTTAAGTATGATGATAGGCTATTGGATTGTAATTTGAAGGGGGAGAAAACATACAAACCAGAACGCACGCACATATGTAGCATATTAGAGTTATAAATAACTTGTCCATGTGAGAAACAATAGTTTAATTTAATGACATCACCAAAAAAAAAAAGATTTTTTTTTTTAAAGCCAATAATGCCAAATTATTTGGGGGGGCTGAAGAACATTTTAGGCCTAAAATGTCGTTAGGCCTGAAATAGGCCTAACGACGCCCCCTCATGACAACATCACAAACATCTGCCTCATTAATTTGCAGCGCTACAAAGATTTGTCTCGGAAACCAGCTGTATTGTAAACTGCTCCGTAGTACACGTCAAAATGCTCCACGGTAATCTGGTTTACTTAAAAGTGATTCCAATTTTCTTTATTCTATTATTTGAAAAAGCAGAGACGGAGTCACAAAATGTTATTTAAAAAAAATTCAACATGGACCATTTTGTTACAATTTTGTTGGGGCGGTGGGGCATGAAAATTTTTTCTTCCTCCAAAGTGGGGCGTGACAGAAAAAGTTTGAGAACCACTGTCCTAGACGATAGATTTTGGTAATTAGGAGATGAATCTGCAGGACTATTTATTTCATGGGTGAGAAGGCTGCTCTTGCTGTCACGCTGCTGATTGAACGGGAGGCAGGTGAAGAGAGTCAACAATTTAACTTGTAGATATCACCATTAATCTTCCCCACTTGATTACTTAATTAAGACAATTATTATTTGTATTACAAGTTTTATGAAATGTAATGTTTAAATATGCAAATTAGGAATCATCTTATAAATATGTGCTACTTTGCATGGATATCTTTTTGTATAACTCCATGAATCACAAAATACTGTCAACAGCCATAAACAAAATCCCTTTTCTCTCTGTTTTTAGTATTACAATGTTGTATCAATCAGGCTATGATATATAGACCATGATAGATCTGACTATAAATATATATAAGTATATATAAATAATAAAACCCAGAGATAACCCTGAAGTTACCTCGCTAAGCCCAAATCCTGCTTTGTACAGGACTCTGTTCAACCAAAGCCTGCTCCAACGTGATTTGTCAATACTACTCAGAATACAGACAGATTTTGTTTTTAAAACACTTTATTAAAGGAAATATCATACACAATACATAATGACACACAAAGACACATAAGAAACCACATGAACAATAGGAAGCCCAGGCGTACAGGCACATAAACAAGGGCAACAAGACTCTTTTATACAGAAGTCCCAATCATAGCTCCACAATCAGCTTGTGAGGTCACGAAGGTTATGGATGTAACACAGTCCTCATAGCTTTAGAGTACTTCGAATATGTTATGGCATCCACATATTCATTCAGTTCATTCTTAAAAGTAGGAAAGAAAGGTTTAGAACCATTGAATTTGATTATGGACGTGGTACCCAGCACTAATATATATATATATATATATATATATATACACTTTTTGGGGGGATATATATTCATACTTATATTGTATATAGCTGTTAAATGTTTATACCTACATCTGTTCTACTTTTTTGCTGCCCTTTTTTATTCTTATATATTTTTTATTGTTTATTGTAAAATAGTGTTTGTACATTGAGAGCGGAGTGGAAACCGGAGACAAATTGCTCCTGCAAATTGCTCCAGAATCAACTTAAAAAAGCTGATTCTGATTCTGATTCTGATTCAGTCCGAGTAACACACTCCTGCCCAATTACAATCGACACACCTCAGATTGTAAAACAGGTGCAAGCATACAGATTATTTGCCTAGTTAGAAGTAGCGAGCATTTGTGACAATCTATGGTAACAATACAGTACACGTCTGGTGTACTGTACATTGAATGATTCCCCCTTCAGTCAGAGGAAACAAGACCGCTCCTAGGCACCAGGGGCGCTGCGCGGTCCGCTGCCCTCCTTAGTTCCCTCTCGGTACACGTCATGCAAACAGCAGCGTTAAGGTTCTGAGCATGCGCATCTCCAGCTCCTCCTTCAATAACTGCGACTCGAAGAGAAGCACAGGACGGTGAAGGTCTGTTCCTCTTCTTTCTTTTAGCTATACTAACTGACATTTTAAAATCATATCTAAAATATGATTTTAGTTTACATAACGTAATGTAAACGTAGACAAAGAGTGCTGTTCTGTAGTGTAACGCTAACTCTGTCCCTGGAAGCTAGCGTTAACGTCACATATGTCTCTTGTTGTCCACGTAAGCGTGTGGAACAGGAACGTCAAACGTTAGTGTTCAGCACTCTGATTTGAAGACGAGCTTCAATCTTTATATTTTTACATAATCTATAACACTAATGCTCTCAACTTTTTGAACAGAAGCGCCGTGTTGTTTGTAAAACTAGCTTTGATGAAATGGTTGGGCTTTAGCTAACTGTTAGCCAGAAACATGTTTAAAGACATTCCATTTGTCGTGTTGTATTCCATAAGCGCATGCTAGTTGGTTTTCCTGCTGGCTACGTTAGTCCGTGTTCAAAGGGAGCCTTCGTCTCTACATAGCAACATGTATGTGGACATGAGAACTCTGGAGTCCTCATACTTAAACCTTAAACCCCGTCTCTCTGAACGTTAGTCCTATTTGAGTTGTTTGATCTCTGCCTGTTTTCTCAGCAGATGATGAAGATGCTGCACGTGTGTGTGGTCCTGGCTCTGATGGGCCTGGGCTCAGGAGAAGAGGGAGCTCGTCTGCTGGCCTCTAAGTCCCTGCTGAACCGCTATGCTGTGGAGGGCCGTGACCTAACCCTGCAGTACAACGTCTACAACGTGGGCTCCAGGTCAGCACTGAGCACTCTCCTACAAAGCTGTCGTTCAGAACGGCCTGTGAGCTGTCAACCTCCTCTGATGGATCCACGAAGAGTTCTACTTGATTGGATATATTTTAATACACTTTTCATAGAAATTCAACACTATAACATGAAATCGACAAACTAAAAACTCCAAACAGTGTGATTCATGAAATGGTTTTAATTAGCCAGCTATAACAGGCCATAATAGATGCATAAATATACACTATACCAGGAGTATTCTATTAAAATACAGCGAGGTCCAGTTAAAGACAATTTCCTCATGCTATGATTTAGTCCCATATATAGTAAAGTAGTCAACAACTGACTGTCAAATCAAATAAAGAAAGTTCAATTGAATAATATCTCAACAATATTTGTCAGATTTCAAATTGAACTGGATGAATTATAAATAAATCATAATCTAATAATAAATAAATGTGCTAGATTAAACAATAACATGCACAACGGAAAGCCTTTGAAAAATGTTACTCTTAAAATAAAGTACTTAATTTTAGAAAAAATGATTTCACTGAATTGCCCTGCAGCTTAAAATTCAGTTCATTCAGGTGTGAAGTGATGTCAATCGGAAAAGCCACGATATTATATTCTTATCTTCTGAAAAAGAGAAAATTTGTGTGCAGGGACTTTATCTGTGGTTATTAAACCACTTGTTTCAGCTCTATTCCCTCTGTTAACATCATTGTTGGACATGAATTAACATGTTAGGATTCTGATCATACTGGGCTCTTAGGTTGTTTATTATCTGTGACTTCATTTCAGATGTGAGTGGGTACGTTTGACCAAAAAATTGGTTTTGTCTCGTAGTGACGCTTCACATTACCTCTTTTAATAATTGCCACGGTCTCTGAACACATGAGACGTACTGGTTTTAAACTGAACACATGAGACGTACTGGTTTTAAACTGAACACATGAGACGTACTGGTTTTAAACTGAACACATGAGACGTACTGGTTTTAAACTATCTGTGTGAAGAATGGACATATAAGAGTTAGTTTAGTTAAAGGTTCTGGTTAAGATGTCCACATTTCTCTTTTTGGAGCAGGTCATGTGAAATAAGTTCTCTGACTTGCATACTTCTCCAACTGTTGGGTCTCTCTCCCCGTGTGTGTGTGTGTGCGTGCGCGTGCGTATTTCGCACTCGAGTCGAGGGCAATGCTTACCAGAATACACATATTTGATTGGCCGGCTAGCGTCACGTGAGCTGGTTCACAACGCATGTAATTGGTTGGTGTGCTTCCTGGACTCATGACTGACGTATCGTGATGATATCATATGATTGAAGTATCGTTAATTAAAGCTGCAGGACAATTCAGGTCAATTATTCATTTTTAAAGAGTCACATTTTTAATAGCTTTCTGTTATGTATTTATTTTTTTAAATCCAGCCCTTATTTTACTTGAAATGAGAGAAGAACATCTATTTATTTTTAGAGTCTGTATTATTTATAATTTGTCCAATTCAAAATCTGACGATAAATATTGTTTAGATATTATTCAATTGAACTTTCTTTATTTGATTTGAGAGTCAGTTGTTGACGACATACAGACGTTAATACAACTGTTGGCTACTTTATGTATATGGGACTACATCACAGCACAAGTTAGACATTATTGTGATGTTCCGGACCTTTGCATGAGGAAATTCTCTCTAACTGGACCTCGTTGAATATTAATTGACTACCCCTGGTCTGCATAGTCCAATCCTGCTGACTTTATCCATGACCACACCAGGAAGAACTCGGCACCATCTTGTGGACTGAAAAAGCAACTGTTACCGAAAAGTTTTATTTGCATTTACAATTAGGGATGTCACCATATGAAATTTTGATATCACGATTATTGTCAGAGGACATATCGTGGTTTCATGGTATTCACAATTATTAACCAATATCACTAAACGCTATTTTTCATCTGTAGTCTCTGAGCGGAGGCCACAAGAGCTGCACAGGTTACATACGTTAAAGATCAGTTATATCAAAACCTTCCACTTCAAGAGGAAAAACAATGACGAAACAACAGAGGAGCACACTATCAGCAATACATCAGCACCAGACACATTCAGTGACTGCAGACCCTGACTGTCACCTCAGTGGTGAAGAATTCCTGATCCAGAGGCCGTTTAGCCCAAATGTTGTACAACTTTAACATGAGTCCCCTGCAGTGGAAACTCTTGTTCAGCAGCTCTATAGTGCTATATAAGTGCAGTCCATTTCCCATCTACATGCTGTTAGACACTCTCTGAGGCTGTGCTGCTATATTGTGAGTGATCTTGTACAATAAACCAATATAAACGGAAAGATTATGCTTGTCACTATATCGCAATAATGGTAAGTTGGGTATTTAATTTACGGTAAACATTGGATCCACGGATACATTTTGTGATTGTATTGTATTGCACTTAACTGAGTGTCCTCTTTGTCTCTACAGTGCTGCGCTGGAGGTGGAGCTGTCCGATGATTCTTTTCCCCCTGAAGACTTTGGAATCGTTTCAGGAATGTTGAATGTCAAATGGGACAGGATTGCACCGTATCCTTGAACCTAAATGTGCTGTAATGTTGGTGTTGTAGGGTGAAGTGGGTAATGTCAGATTAACAAACCTGTAACTGAGGGCTCCACACTGACACGGATTCAGTCTAATAATCGGGATGAGATTCCATTTAGAGCTGGGTCATAAATACATAAGAACCCTGCTTTAGGACAATGTTTGAAAATGGATTTTCACATAAACCTCTTCCCTGAGCTCCCACAGTTACTGCTAAACATGTGAGTTCTCTTCAGACAAAGGTCAAATATCAACATGGCAACATGTGCTAATAAGAATGAGGAGTTTGTTGCCACAAAAAGACAACCAAAAGTTCTATTTTATTCCAGCATCTCAAACAGAGTTGCATTTCCCAGCAACCAGAAGTCTGGACACTTCAGCCTTAAAACTTCTGCTAAAGAGCCGCTAACGTTAGCCCAATCAAGTTCTCTCCATTCCATTTAAAGTTATTCTGCCATGTTGGTAGAGATTAGCAGATCACTGGTGTCCTGCCCTGACATGTCTTAAATAGAGGCTACATAATATCAAAATATTACCTCCATATTTTCTGTAGGGCTCAGATATGGAGGATATGCTTCTAATCATCCTGATCGATATACTCTGTCTATTATGTTCACAGACATCTACTGCCCCAAATGTCAATCATCTCTCTGATCAAACTTCTACAAATCTAAAGAGGTTACTATGTTTTTTTTGTTTATGTAAAAGTGACTCATCCTTGGCGACTGTGGCTCAGTAGTAGAGCAGGGTCGTCCTTCAATCAGAAGGGGCTCCGCTAGTCCATGTGTCCTTGGGCAAGACACTTGACTCCAAATCGGGTGTGAATGGTTGGATAGTCCTGATGAGCAGGTGGCTCCTAGCATGTCATCAGAATATGAATGGGTGAATGATGTCATGTAGTGTTAAAGCGCTTTGAGTGGTCGGAATACTAGAAAAGCGCAGTACAAGTACAGTCCATTAACATTTCCCATCTTTTTCAAGTTTTCTGATTTAACTCCTGAACTCTTCAGAGCAAGCAACGTCTCTCACACAGTGGTGCTGCGCCCCCTGAAGGCTGGTTACTTTAACTTCACCTCTGCCTCCGTCAGCTACCTGGCCCAGGAGGGAGGACAAGTCGTGGTAAAAGCAGTTGCTAATCTTCCTGGATCAAAGCAGTTAAAGTGTGTAGTGTAGTGAAGGAAACTCAAGTGTCTGTCCATCCTGCAGGTGGGCTACACCAGCGCCCCCGGCCAGGGAGGAATCCTGGCTCAGCGGGAGTTCGACCGCCGCTTCTCCCCACACTATGTAAGTGAATCAGGCTGCTAACTGAGGGGATGGGAGTTCCGGGTTGATGGGACTTTTGATTCATTAGTTGACATAACATAGGACCACTATCAACACATTTTGTCTTTTTATTTTAGCATGAAATTGAGTTGATTCTATTTATTGGATGCCTAGTAAATCCCTTAATTGTACTGTACACCAGTTCTGTGATGTGAATCATGTCAGTAGTGGATTATTATTCCATCTGAGTGGAGCACGTCATTCTCTGTTAATAAACTAGTTTATTAGGTACATCTAGGTAACACTAATGCAGTCTGCATTCAGTCTGATTGAGCGGTATTGTTCTACTGAGAGGTGTTTCTGTTTTGTACTCTACACTCGTGGATATGAATAGGTTGGACATCATATTAACAACAGCTGTCAGTATGGTGCAACATTATTTAACAGCCTCCAAGATGACCTCACAGTTGAATCTACACCTCTCCAGAAACATTAGAGCATGAAAGTGTGATTTTCCTCTTCCTTCCACTGAGCAGATTATTAATAGAAATGATCGGACTCCTCACCCACCTTCCCACGTCTCCCCTTTTCTAGCTGGACTGGGCTGCGTTCGGGGTGATGACTCTGCCCTCCATCGGCATCCCTCTGCTCCTCTGGTACTCCAGCAAGAGGAAGTACGACTCACCGAAGGCCAAGAAGAACTGAGTAGGCACCATTTAAGGGGGGGGGGGTCTCTGAATAGCTTAATAACCCATATTGGGGTTGAAAGTCAAAAGAGTGCGGTGACCAAGGAACTTGATTGTGATCAAGAGAACTTTGGATCAGTAGGACAACAGCTAAAGTAAGGTGAACCGTTCCAGTGTGCATGAACGTGACCTCTCTCTGTTCTCATCTACAGCTGCTGGCCATTTCTTCACTTTTGGGTTCATGGGTTCATGAGACAGAACAATTACAATGGCTATTACTACTGTAACTGAATTTTGTAATTGTGTACATATGGAACTGAATGCTGATTTGAAGTTTCTAGCCAGTTGTTGAACTTGAAGATAAATTAAAGGGTTTTTCTAAATCTGTGTCTGGTTGATTTCAGTTTTTCAGTTTTGTAACATTTACATGGAACCAAACAAAAAGTGATTTTAAGTTTCTGTGTAAGCATGGAGTTTGTCATTTGAATCAAATCAACACCATCCAGCGTAGTGGAGAGAAATCTGCTGTTAACAAATAAGGCAGCATTGTGTGTATGAGACATTACTTCAGCCCTTCAGGGTTCTATGTCATGTTCAGGCCGAATGTAAATCTTCAAGTGGCTGAGGACACTCGGGGAGCTCAGCTAGCCACTAGGCTGTCTGAAGCTGAAGGCTCTGCACAGGCCTCTAGCGTACAGAGTGGACATCAGCTCCCTCATGGAGCCCCTGTCTTTAGAATGAGCAGACAGCTGTGGCACTACACCCTAACAGTCACTGTAGTGTCTTACCCAGTGAGATAAAATGACCTGTATTGGATGTTTCTATGTTGTCCTGATTCCTGCATTGTTGCCCTGTGAGAACGAGTCTCGTGAGACACAGTTTTTTGTGTGAGGTAAAATCTTCTTTTGCGCGAGTCACGTCACACCTGTGTGCTGGTTTGTTTGAGTTGTGCCACTCACCTGAAGCTTTAACAAGAGCAGCTGGAAACATTTGAGAGGGAACCAACTCTCCAGCCTTATGTCTGCCATAATGAGCCTTAAATCAGCAGTGAGAGAGCATTTTGGATAGAAAATGACCAGGGAGTCGTGTGAACAGTTTAACCATCATAGAGTAAAAAGCGAGTTTTACTGCTGGTTGTCATCGGCCTTGATTAAGTAAAAATATGTGATTTGGAGATTGGCATTGGCTTTCTAGTTGCTAGACTTATAATGACGTTACATTGTGAAGAACAAATGTGTTTAAATCGGCAGGAGGAGAACTAGTAACGTTTGCAGCTAACAGACGTTGAAGTGCAGAGCAGAGCTGTATGGCTCTGGTATGCAGGTTCCATTAAACTAGATTATGTTGTGTTCAAGCTCCACTCACTAAAAATGAGTTTTGGACTAAATTAAACTATAACGTTATCATGATGTGTTCAAATGTAATCTTGTAAAATGTGGTTTTGCTGAGAAACTTAGATAAATTCAGTTGTTTGAAGGAGATGTTTTCACAGTGATATAAAATAGATTAGAGATGAATTATGACCAGTTTAACTTCCTAACACTAATACTAAGCAGTTTATATACGTAAGCATCATTACAACTACTACTGACAAAATCTTTTATTTCCTAATCATTTGAATTGTGTGTTTTATGGCAAATAACCACTATTGATGACTAATAAAGTCAAAGTAAATAGTTGAGGATGATTGTGGTGAAGTTTGACCGGAGTGGCTTGGAAAGTGGTCGGAGGCAGACATGAGAAACTATCCAGAAAACAAAGTGTTTTATTTACAAAAGTGGCCCAAACACATGTACAAACAAACGGTTACCTGAAGCTTAACTGAATAAAACTCAACTCATAAAGTAACTTAGATTAACATATCAGGTGCACACAGCTACACACTGATGTTCCTTTCTTCCCCCACGTAACAGTCAGTCATCTGCTTATATAGAGCCTTCATCAGCAGGATCTAGTTCACATGAGTGCAGGTGACACCAATTACTTCCTCAAATGGTTAAGGGACAAAAGCTATAGCTTACTGCACACCTTTAGGTAGTACTAAACACTTTTAGATATTTTACAATTTGCTATCGACTCTCAACAAAGCACAACAGTTCACAACTAACCAAAATACATGGTCTGGTCCGACCCCATGACATCACTGCTGATGTCATCCAGTGTATAAATACACGTCAAGGTTGCGTGCATGGGAGGAAAGGAAGACATTGGTATCATCAATGTATGGAGCTGTTGATTTTGCTGAGGGTGAAGTTGCAGGCGAAGAGGAAAGATTCTGTTTTGTCGCTGTTGAGTTTGATATTTTTATGTTGCATCCAGGCTTTTATTGCAGAAAGGCAGGAGTCAATGTGGCAGAGGGGTGGGTTGGGGTGTGGTTTTGGTGCTGAGGAATATCTGGGTGTTTCAATCCTATTGCAGTGGAAATCCAGTCCACAATCTGATTAAAAGGGATGATGTAGATGATGAAGAGGGATGGGCCGAGTACAGAATCATGGACAGCACTTTGTGTGACTGTGGATGAGACAGAGGAGTGGTTGCGTAGAGGGAGATCTATTGTAGTGTAGTGTAGTGTGATCTATTGGTTAGGTGGGACTGGAGCCAGCTAAGTGTAATGCCTTCAAGCCTGGAGAACAGGATGTTGTGGTTGACGATATTGAAAGCTGCACTCAGGTCAAGAAGCATGCGAATGTTAAGGGCTCCGGTGCCAGCAGAGATGAGGAGGTCATTAAAAACTTTCAGATGTGCAGTTTCTGTGTTGTGGAATGGGCAAAAAATGGACTGTAGGGGTACAAATAGGGTATTGGAGTGCAGGTGGGTTTGGAGACAATGTTTTTTAAGAGGGAGGGAAGGCTGGAGATTAGCTAGTGGTGGTTGAGGCAGAATGGATCAATACCAGTTTTTTTGAGGATTGGGGTGACAGAAGCATTTTTGAAGGCAGAAGGGACAATTCCATGGGACAGTGAGGAAATGAAGAGGTTGGTGAGGTGAGGACATAGGACAGAGAGGCAAGTCTAAAAAATGTCACCCTTCCCCTTTCAAGTGTGTAGGAGAACCTACGGTGGCTGCAATAAAGACACAGAACTCTCTATCTAGAGCCAGTGTTTGGTTTGTCCTTTCTGGGTTACTGTAGAGACATGGCAGTGCAACATGGCGGACTCTGTGAAGATGAACCATGAAGAGATAAAGGGCTCATTCTAAACTAATGAAAACACATTATTGGTGTTTTAGTGGGATTATACACTATTTAAAACACAGGCTGTTTATGAATATTCAATTGCATTTCCGCCAAGTCCGTTCTACTTGATACCACTAAATTCTACTCACTGGACATTTAATTCCAGACAAATGAACATCTATGGACATGCATGAATTAATAGGTGTCTGATTCAGTGACCGAGGAGTGTCATCATTTTCTCTCCAGACTAACTGTGGTAGTTCAAGTTAGCTGCTGTTGTTCAGTTGACACTCATTAGACAACTGTCATTAAACTTGGTTAGATAAAAGGTTGAACAATTCATGTATTTCTGTGTTTGGAATCAGTGGCAATTTACACAATCTGATATTCATAATTTGTTCAGGGTGACTGAGAAATGGGTCAAGATACAGTCAATGAAAATGTCTATGTGTTTAGGCAAACACAACCAAAATGTATCTTGGCTGATGGATATGTGGTGATTCAGGTGTGGAACCAGACACCTGTTACAACTTGGTATCAGACCAGTTCCCTCACTTATTTCAAACATCCGGCATCCCAAGATGCTGTTCTTCTATAAATGACCTTAAAGTGTAAAACAATAAGGGAAAGATCCCAGGTTGTCCTATACAAAGCTGTACTGTAAATAAATATGCACACTGGATGTGGCTGAACCTTATCAATGTTATCAATAGCACCTTTATTTTTGGACCTTTTCCTGTATAACTGTACAAATGCAACGTCAGAAGGCTTTTGTCGAACTAGCGAATAACACAAAAACAAAGCACTGTCTCTGTTTCTAATTAAAACGTTCTCCGCTTTTATTTTGAAGGCTCTCTGCAGTGCTTTTATTACGTAGCAGCTCTGGGAGCAATGTATCCACAGACTGTACATTAGAACATCTCAGTTTGTCTCGTCCTTCTCAACATGAAGACTAAAATGAAAGGCAGGTGGTTGAACGTGTAACCGGTAGGAGGTGCCGTGGACCCCTCAGGTCGCTAAATTCGTATTTGGACAGGACATCCGCATTCCTCAACCGCCAGTGCCCCGCAGGGCCGAGAGCACAGCGCCGCACGCACATCGAGGACATCGACATCTCTCGGGAGCAGAGCCTGGTCTGATCGATGGGATAGACGACCTAGAAGCCGAGCAGTCACACTGGGTACGTAACCTAGTTCTGTTGCAAAGACTACTTCCATGTCTATGTCGATGGCAGAGAGAAAACTGTGTTCCCGGTTCATGTTCCGTACGTACACAGTCTGAAATCCACGCAGCAGCTTTCAATTTGAACTGTCGCACTTGTGAGATTATAAAGTGGCTATTGCACTCAGTAAAAACTGCAGGATTACATAAACTAGTCCCACAGGTAGAGATGACTAATGTAGGCGACTGGCCGGTGCAGACCTGATAATGAAGTCTAATGCACATTGTATTAGGAAAGCTAAGGCCTATTTCACAGAGATATATTGTATAAAACGAGTATTGTATGAGAAGTAAGTTAACAAAAAAACATAAATCCATAAACCATATTTTGATTTTGGTGGTGACCACTCCTCTTTCATCCCTATCTTTTTGACCTATTTTTGCAATAGAAAATAAAACCTTCGCTTTATAAAGATCACAGAGGACCCGGTCTACCCTGATTAGCCATTCTCTGTCCACTGATGTGGACATTTCTGAATGCAAAGGCAATACTGGGAATCATCTGACTAAACTTGTCTACATTTGAACTGATCACAGACTTGTAATCATTTTCAACACGATTTGACAGGAGTAGATCCAGCAGGCACAGCTCTTCTAGTGGTAAGATGATGAGTCCATGTCTGTGCCTTGTGAAAAGATGTGCTATGTTAAATATACATATATATATAATAATAATAAGACTCATGATACTTTGTGCACACTTTTGGAACTGTACTGGCATTCAGGCAGATTAACTGGACAGTGTATCTCAGCAGCGTCTTCCTACTATCATGGCTCCAGTCTCAGCTGGTCTGAGTCAGAACCTTGAACCCTCTTGGACTACTACAACAGACATCAGCAAGAAATGTTCCACTAAATCTAAACGAAGTTCTTTTACAGCAAACAATTCTTCGTTGCATATGTTTTTAGAACTGAAGTAGACTATAAGATGATGAATTCAGGGCTGATTATTGCTTTAACAATAATACATCTCAGTCTATTATCCTGATAATAATGATAATAATAAAAAGAATAGACTTTGTTTATACAGCACTTTTAAAATCAAAGATGCAAAGTGCATTATAGTACTTTCATCTTTCTTCAAAGTACATTTCTAGAAACAGATCAATGTCTTCTGCCTTATAACAAACAGCATCACCTGCAGAATTGCATCACATGGTCCCTTGTGAGGTTTTCAGGTCTTTATTCAGTATGCAGGCTCTTCTTGTTTGATATCATCATTCTGTAGCATTTCCCTTGATCTCTACAAGAGAAATGTGTAAATGGTAAATAGACTTGTACTTGTATAGCGCTTTTCTAGTCTTCAGCCACAGGGAACCAGTGCCTTTACAAGTGGCATATTCAATCAGATAAGACCTCATCTTTCTGATGTTAAATAAGCAACACTGCCAAGTGATAGATGCAACATGCTCAGTGAAAGTTAGTTGGTTCAATCACAATGCCCAGATTTCGAGCAGACACCCACACACATGTCGTCATTTTAGTGTACATGCATTCTGTTGCAGTTGCTCCTGCTATGGATGAACTAACAGTTCTGGGAGTGTGGTATAATGTGCTTTACTGAAAACGTGGTTGCATCAGGATAGACCCGATCCCGATGGCTTTCAGCCTATTTGGGCTGACAGTGATCGTAGCGAGAGCGGTAAGCGTAAAGGCGGGGACTTGCTGTTCTAGTTAAAAAACAGCAGTGCAACAGTCCTGCTGACATTACGATCAAGGAACTTATTTGTTGCCCGGACATGGAACGTTTTGCCGTGGGACTCCGGCCTTATTATTTGCCACATTACACTCCCTCCTCTGCTAACTCGATATCAGCGCATAGTCATTCACACTGCCATAGCTCGACTCCAGACTCAACACCCGAGTGCCCTCATAGTGATCGCATACCCCCCCCCAAATGTCAGACCTCAACCTGGTAAAACCCCCGTGCTCCAGTGAAAAGTCAGCCTGCAACCACAGGACAGTGATGAGATGGTCGGAGGAGGCCTATGAGATACTTCAGGGCTGTTTAATGTGCTCTGTGTGGAGAGGACATTGTATATGCATGCAACCTACTAAATACCCCTCACCTCAGCCCCTCCCTTTCTAAGGTATATTTAGGATTTTAGTACAACTAGGGGCTACTTCTACATGACAAAATATTTGTTTTTAAAAAGATATGCAAGATTTTAAAAACAAATAAAATCAGAACAGAATTGGACGTTATTTCTAATTTGGATATTGTTTCTAGAGCAACAACAGTTATGTTTACAACAGCAAAGTCACTATATATAGTCATTCATATCTCACTGGAAACTAATGTAAATTGTCACTAAAATAAATAACATTTTTGAGTGAAGTTTATGACTCATTTGTCACTTGCTAGTCACGTGACTGGTTAGTCACTTGCTCGTGTCATGAGACCTTAGTAACTTGTTAGTGACATGAGTCCATAGTAACATGCTAGACATGTGACTCATTTGACACTAACTAGTTAGGAGTCCTTAGTAACTTGCTAGTGACGTGAGTCCTGAGTCAGAATCATTTGAATTGTGTGTTTTATGCAAATAACCACTCCAGATGACAAATAGCAAAGTATAAGGATATAGTTGATGATTAGAATAAATATTTAGTTCATTAGTTTTAGGCCTATTAGAAATATTCAGTTAATAATAGTGAAAAACATAAAACCGTGATGTTTATGCAAATAACCACCATAGGTGACATTTAAAGTTAAGGGATAACAATTCGAGTCTTTGCCAGTTTACAGGGTGTCACAATTTGATTTGACTTTCGGTTACAAGGTCACGATTTGGTTTTGGATTTAAACATTCTTTTGCAGCACTGACGGGTATGCCATTGTTAAATGATGGAGTCTTGATTCATTAAAATCAACAGATTGTTGTTTTTTTGCCATGACTCTCATTTACATTTTCAAATTATTTTTAAAAAAAGAGAAGCTGCATGGTATCAAGCGTAATATTGTTTTGAATATACCACACTCTATGGTCAAATGTAAATGTAATTAAATATGTAATGACAACTTATTTCACCAGTCAATCGGGAACAAACTGTTTCACAACATGAACAAAGACGATCCACTAGATGGCAGGAGGGTACTTCACTACACTAGCTTAAATTACTCAGAGTTTATGAGTTACATCTGAATTTCTAAATCTTCTGCAGCCTGACCCCTAAACTAAACAGTAGCTTTTCTGTCAATGATGCATTTGTTGTTTACATAACTCATGGAGAAGGCAAAAATAATGCCACACCAGAGACATCAGGGAAGTAGGAGGATATTGAAAGCTCATTTTGATCGATTTTCCATTAGAATCAGTATTGTGGTTTACACTGACTTCGGGATGGTTGAAATAGTTTTTTGAATCTTTGTGTCAAGTCCTTGGCAAGAAAATCAAACTTTAAAAAAAACAAAAATTGGAATCGGCCAAAGAACTTTAGTTGGTTATAATGCACAGCTTGATGCTGGGTTCTTTAATACTGTATCATAAAGGGAAGTGAGAAGAACTGAGGGAAGTTAGTTTCACAAAGCTGATGTGTGTGAGTGCTGTAATGTAAGAACCAAGTCACGTGTCATCAGAGAGTGAGGGTAATTGAGGAAAAGGTACAAGGTCAAAACTCCTATTGGCATATACTAGGTGATGACTAGAATATAACTTTTTTTTGGGACAATTTTCAAAGAATGTAAAAGTATACAATAGGAGATAAAGAGCTAGTGATAGGGCAGTGGGCAGGACAGAGTTCGAGGAAAGAGTCTCCATCTTTAGTTAAGTAAGGGGTTGATTTATTGTCTCGTGGTATTGCAGTCAATGTTAAAAACCCTCAGGTTCACAGCCCAAAAGAAGAAGTGTAAATTAGGAAGCACTACAGCTACATGTGATCTGGGCTTCTGTAGAAGCTGATGATGTCATCCAGGGACCTTTCTATTCCACAGAGAGGCTTTCATGAAACTGATATCTTATATAGTCTTGGTAAAGAATGGCCATGGTTACACTTGTCTTTTCAATGCAATTTATGTGATACAATGCACCATTTGAACATAGCTGTGTCTACATTTGTGTGTGTTGGTATCTGGAAGGAGCGGATTTGGTTATTGGCAAGTATGAAAGAAATAATGATTGGTATTATTAATACAATTATAACAATAATTAAAATGACTCACAATGTCAATAGTCAAAATACTATTCTACATTCAGAGTGGCCTGTGGCAGGATGAATTTGAGCACTGACTATAACAACAAGCTATTATCACAACACATGCACAAAATAATCACAGAAACTGCTCCTTTAAATATAACAGTTCATTTATCTTTAACATTACAATATTTTATATTATTGATCAGATATCAATAATATAAATCAACAAACATGCATTCTACAACTATAAGCATACTAAACCTAAAGGCAACAAACAAACACTGAAGCCCAAATTGCTGTGCCTACAGTATTAATGTTAGTTAGAGTCCTGATGTGCAGGTTGCACCTTGCATGGTAGCCTCTGCCATCAGTGTGTGAATGGGTGAATGATGACAAGTCGTATTAAAGCGCTTTGAGTGCTCTGAAGTCAATGAGAGCCAGGCCACCTCGACATGTGGTCTGATTGGATCCCAATGTGAGCCATGTCCGATCTCTTAGCGTACAGTCATTATGTCCTGACATGATCAGAGGACAAGTCATGCAAAAAATTCATGCAGTATAATCAATGATCGATGATCAAAGTTTACACAGCCAATAGAGTTGCACTTTATCAACTGTATCTTCATGCAACTTTGTTT
Organism: Anarrhichthys ocellatus; assembly: GCF_004355925.1. NCBI lineage: Eukaryota > Metazoa > Chordata > Actinopteri > Perciformes > Anarhichadidae > Anarrhichthys > Anarrhichthys ocellatus. Next base: position 1,811,733 of record NW_022280087.1, on the reverse strand, counting down.
TTTATATTTTGTGATTAAACCAGTATATTTCAAACTAAAGTCCTTTCAAACATTTAAAAAAGAAGAAGAAAGAAAAGGACTTGGACACCCATTATTAGGAAAAAAAAACTGTGAGCTAATCATTTAAGATTTTAAAGAAACAAAGTCTTTGTTTGTTTTTGTTGTTAAATGTAGATTTGTTTAGAGAAGAGCACATAGTGTGTGTTAATTTGCACTTACTGGCATGTTACTGTTACTCATCAGGTCCAACTTTGGTGTATGTTTGGAGGACCATGAACCACTTGAAGTTGGACTAACAGGAGTGAAGCAAAGCAAGATGGCGGTCTTCAAGCCTGAAAATGTCGAAGACTTCTATGAGATCGGGGAAGTTCTGGGAAGGTATGTATACATCAACTCGTTTACCTCAATGCAGCATTAGGTATTTGGACTTTTACAGATGTTGTTGTGTTTCTTCTGTATGCCAACTCATTGGATTGGAAATGAAACATTGTCTATGAAGGTAAAGTGCTGATTTTCAGATTTAATTTAAGTGTGCCCATATCTCAAAGAAACCAAATAGCTTAACTCTGTAACTTAAAAAGAAAATCGCCCAAAAAAGGAGAAACGCCATCACTTTAACAGCTTTATGAAGCCAACACAGTTCCATATTCCATGTCTTAAAACATTTTAGACTGACATAGAAGTAGGTGAAGAACACATTCTGTTGGATTGTTAACCTAACCCTTAGCATCCAGTTTTTCCTGAAGTAATTTTAAGTTTTGACTGAAGTTGTGAATCTTCACCGGCCTCACGGTTCGATTCAATCATGATTCACCTGTCAACTAAACAAATGCACAATGATTCTCGATGTGTCTTTTACAATTTTCAATTTTACTTCACATGGTTACTTTTTCAACAGTTAATACCTGTGATGTTCAGGGCCGTTGTCGATCCGTGAAGTCACGTGATATTTGTTTTCAACTGTGTTCGTATGGACGGAAATCATTTTGGAAACAGTACTGGAACGTCCGCGTGGAAATAGATTGTTTTTGTTTGAAAACTCTGTTTAAAAATGGAATCCTAGTAAAGGTGGATGCAGCCTTAGTTTGTTTATCTCTACTGACGTAGGCAATATTTTCTTTTGTATTTGAATAGCCAGTGTCTTAGCCATTGGAGAGGTGGAAACCTAATTAACCCCTTTTAACATATTTCGTTAAGAAACCCTTGATCCTCTTATTTCATACCTTGTGCCTAGATTAGGCCCCATATACTACTTTGATTTTGAATCCACGATAGTTATGCATATAGAACTGCTCTTTGTGACTGTGTTATGTCATTTCAAACAGTTGTTGATTACCAGCTCATTCTCAGTGGTATTCCTTCAGCACATCTCAAGGTTTTTTGGTGTTCAATTGTTTTACAGGTAAACCCTAATTTCTCTTTAAAGAAAATAAATAGATTTTACATTTCTAAAGATAAGAAAGAGCATAGAAGAGGGTACTTATATGATAAAGAGACAGAAATTATTATTTTATTACGATGGAGGAGATGCTTCACCGAGGCTCCACCGGCACATGGTATATTTTATGCTGAGCCAGCCAGCGTTTCTCCGATTGGAGTGAGACAAGGAGAAAAGGTGATGTCCTGATCTTCGCAATAAAACATCTTTGATGTGACGTGTCGAGTCTTGGCCAATCAGCGTTAAGATGTCTACACAGTCTTTTCCTCCGTTACAGTTTAAGTTCCGTTATGTTCCGTTACCGTTCAGACTTGCTGGGTTAAGTTAATGTCCACTGCATGCAAAACTCTATCGACTGTTAACGTTCGTCAGTATCGCGATTTAGGAGGAAAAAATGTAACGTGGTGAAACATGCAACCTCCCCGTGTTCCGGTTCAGTTCACGCGGTCACTCGTTGATGTTAAACCGGAACACCGGCGGATCTGGTTGCAGATTGTGTAGCGCAGCTTGACGCAGGGCTGAGATGTGAGTGGAGCTGGGCCTGGATAAAGGTGGAGGTTTAAACAGACGTGAAGAGAGAGCAGTACAGCTTCCCGCTGTCACAGTGTTTTAAATACATCGATAAGGCAGGGTATGCTGAATGAAACCTCTGCTCCAAGGAGACAAACTACAGCAACAAGGGCTCACATGCCCTCTCATCACACTGTTCACACTGTTCACTGTGATGACCACAGCCAGTGTACTAACAGTCCCAACAGTCCCACGTTGCTCTCAAGAACCCTGAAGTAATAAGAGGGTGAAGGTGCCTGTACCTTCATTTCAGCGGGTTGCTAATGCAGAGGTGTGTATAGATCACAGCTATTATTTTACTCTTGATAAGTTACTGTTGTGTTCAGAATTTCTCATCAAAGAAAAAGCCCCCCCCCCCCTCTGCTCCTTCGTCCGTCAGCAAAACAAGCCCGAAGCAGCTGGTTCAAGTTAAAATCAAAAGGTATTTAATATCTAACAAAAGCAAATGCAGTTACAAACTGAATCACACTATGAATTACAAAAATATATCCCATGGAATAGAGTTCTGACATGTTCTACACAACAGCCTGGCGTTCCACAGTCCAGCTACATCAGATCTGGTCTTCTCCGTAGATTCAAAGTCCTTTGTCTCAGAAAAGCCTCTGAAAAGTCTCATATTTCACATTCGTCACCACAGTTCTCAGCCCGGGGATTGGCTGTAACCTGTTCTGCTTCTCCTATTCTGTGATCTGTTGGTCTTCTGTCAGACACTTTTCAGCAACATCCCCCTCTCTCCGAAGACTGTGTTTAGTTCCTGTTGCAGAATTTATTACCTTATATGGTGGTGTCATAAGGTCTCTGGTTTCTCTCGCAGTGCACAATACATTCAGTAACTCTCCTTTTACTTTAAACCTTCTACAAGTAAACATATTGTAATACATAATATCCAGCGCTAGGAGCGCTTTTCAACATAGATTTCTGACACTACCTCAGCCAGAGTAGATTATCATTTTAATTTAAATAATTGAACTGGATTGAATGCATATTAATTGCAAATAGAAGATAGGCCACAATTCATGTTACGTGGTGGAGTGTCAGACAGCACGTTGTCTGTTACGTTGAGTGGGTTGCCATGCGGCTCCATTATATTTCCCGCAATTTAAGCGCCTGCATTTTCCAAATGCAATAGTATTACTCAAACATATTGTTCGGTTCGTAATGCGTACCGAACCGTGAGCATCGTACTGAACGGTTCAATATGAATACATGTATTGTTACACCCCTAGTTGTCATTAATCAGTTAGTCATTCAATCAGTTGCTAAGTTGAATAATTAGTTTTCATTCATTCAGAGTTCTTGTACAGAGGGAGGGCTGTAGAAGGTATCTGTCCCTACACCTCATCCATGAGGACAAACCACACTCTCCCTCTCCTGACCCTCGATACTTGCAATCCTAAGGCAGAGGAAATCAATCAAGACAGTTAACTAAAACAGCAGAGGGTAAATAAATGTCAGCAAAAGTGTTTATTAACTTGTAGTAACACACATGCCCATACTTTATACTTATTTCCCCCTGCAAGCCCATTTTCTCCAAAATAGTTTTTATCACATTGAGATAATGATGAACAGGGAAACAACTATCGATAATTTTAACACAAGGATGCAAACCTAGAAGATTAGAAAAGCAGAAACAGCAGAAATCACTTACTTGGATGCCCTATTTTGGGTTTAAAAAAGAAAAAGGTGACAGTCATAGCTTGCATTCCTGTGACAGCACTAAAAAACACAAAGAAAAAGAGTGTTGCCCCCATCTACTGGTTGTCGTATTTGTAAAGGCCTTTTACACGAAGAGGGCTAATATAACTGTAACCTTAAGTACAAGAGCAAAGGCCAAATGGCGATATTACAAATTGACTAATGGCTTACTTCCAGGCTACGCTGGAAGAATTTTTGAAGAGGCCATCATCAGCCCCCCCTCAGTTTGATCAACTGAGCCGTATGCTCCTTTTTCCCTAAAAGATAATAACATGTAGAGTTAGTTTGGTTCACAACACCAAACAAAAGCAGCTTAAGTTGCAAAATACCCAAGTTGAGGTTAGCCGTGTTGTCAACCCCATCGTTTACACTGGACTTTGAAAGTGATATTTCAGGTTCACAACCTGTCTACACCACTATACCACTTTGGTCCATTTATGTTCATAATATGAAGTATAAATTATCTATACAATCACCACAATCTCCATAACATATAAGTCAACCTCCTAAAGTTTTACTTTACTGTAACTAAGGTTGGATGCAGGCAGCCGAGCTGCTGTAAATAGTGCAGTGGCTCCAAGAACCTTGTCAGTTTCTAAAGTCTAAAAACCTAGCATATTTTAACACAAATATGTTATAAGGTTCCTTGTTTTTTAACATTTGGATCATTAGCTATTTCAGTGAGTTGAAACCCAATACTTGCATTTAAAAGTGTATTAATCTGCCACATCTTCTGCTGCTGATCTACTTGTGGACACAAGATTTAAAACAAAATCCAAATCTGGGAAAAGAAGGCTGCATTTGAAGAAGTCTTCGAAATGGGACAGCCTTGTCCCAGCCACTGTGACACATTCACACTATATACAGTATGTCATCCCCAAACACGATAAAGACCCTTTATTAGTAGGAACTTGGCATCCTATCACTCTTTTAACAAGAGATTGGAAGATTTTGGCCTTGATGTTTAAACGGATAAAGGAAAGGGCTAGATCCTATTATTGCTGAAACTCAAACAGGATTTATGAAAAACCAACATATTGAGTGTAACATAACACTCATCTTAGATCTGATGGATTATGCAGATCCAGTTAAGTCTAAGGCTGTTATTTAGTTTTTGATCTTTTATGAGTCCTTTGACACAATCAAGCACACATTTCTTTTAGAGATCCTTAAAGCGGTTTGACTTTGGTAATAACTTTTAATACCTCTGTTGTGATTATTTTCAATACCTCCAGAAGATTCGGAATTGTGATGATCAGAGTACGACTCAAGTGCAAAGATAACAGACCAGAGAATAAAGTTGCAAAAATCAAAGTTTTACTGAGGCTCAGTTCAAAACAAGGCAGGACAAGCATCAAGTGGAATTAACACGCGTCATAAATGATCAAAAACAAAACCTTAACAAAACTTCTAACTAATTACAAAAACAGGTTTCAGGAACAATCTGGCAATTGGTTGGTGAAGTACATCAAATCAAATGTTTGATGAGAATTTGATGTCTGCATTTTCTTTTGACATGCAATTTTTTGCCGAACAAATTACCTGTCAAATGATCAAAATTACATCAGCAAGCCCTTTTGGCTTGACAGCTATGTTTTGTCCACAATATCTCACCTCACTCACAACTGCAACATACATATCACAAACAAATGCCTGTTCTTTCCTAAATGGTTCCACAGAGATTTTCCAATTCCTTTCAAAGAATTCAATTCTGTGAGTCGTGCTCTTCCAGATGGATCATTTAATTTGTGAAAAGCCCCTTCAGTTATGGTGAGATTATTATGAAGCACCTTTATCTGATGTTTGATGGAATTAATCAGATATACATAAAGAGTAACAATAAGCATGTTTGCCAAACTTTTCAAAGAAAATAAAAATTGTCCGGTTCCAGCTGCCGCTTCCAAACCACAGCTACCCCGGGCTTCAGCTGCCGCTTCCAAACCACAGCTACCCCGGGCTTCAGCTGCCGCTTCC
>NW_022280087.1:1779781-1806046 GCF_004355925.1 Anarrhichthys ocellatus | reverse complement strand
GCCGCTTCCGAACCACAGCTACCCCGGGCTTCAGCTGCCGCTTCCGAGCCGCAGCTACCCCCGGTTTCAGCTGCCACTACCAGGTCACAGCTACCTCCGGTTTTAGCTTCCGAGCCACAGTTAAAGCCTGAGTCCTGTGTCTTGTCGGCGGTCCGGCCGACTCCAGCCCCCCGGGTCCTGTCGGCGGTCAGGCCAACTCCAGCTGCCGAATCCCAGCGATCACCAGTTCCTGACCCCGCTGCACCACCATCCGAGTCCTGTTCCCCGGAGCCCCGTGTCCGAGAGTCTGAGTCCTGTTCCCCCCGTCTCCGAGAGTCTGACTCCTTTTCCCCCCGTCTCCGAAAGTCTGAGTCCTGTTCCCCGGAGCCCCGGTCTGAGCCCCAGTCTCCCCAGTCCGGCTTCCCTGAGACCCGGTCTGACTCCCAGTCTCCCCAGTCATGCTTCCCTGAGACCCGGTCTGACTCCCAGTCTCCCCAGTCATGCTTCCCTGAGCCCCAGTCTGAGCCCCAGTCTCCCCAGTCCGGCTCCCCCGAGATCCCGTGTCCAGAGCAACTCCTACCATCCGGCCGTCCCCCTGCCCGTCTGGGGCTGACTTTACTGTGAGGTAAGGTAGACAACCTGGGCATGGGGCCCCAAAATAAAATGGCCCTTAACATTATTATGTTTAGATATAAAAGTATTAAATTATGTCACTATTCTAACTCATTGTACCCTGAAATAATTCACCAAAGGTCCACAAAGCACATAAAACATATACAACTCAACTGTTTACTTCTTACTGTGAACTTCTACTTCAGAGGAAAACATTGTAATAATATATTTACCTGACAGAGAAATGTTTCTGCTTACATTGCAGATTCAAATTGACTCACAAAATGCTATACAAATTATGTTCAAATATGATGCGTTATTATTCATGAAACTATCCAGCATCAGATTACAATTGAATGCTCCACCCTGAAAAGACCTGAACTAAATTTAAGTACTTCGTGCTGTACGTGAAGTAAACATTAGAATGCAAGACTCCGGCCTAATAATAGTTTTACTATTAATACTATTGAATAAGCTTTAAGCATATCTATGATTCAGTCGGGATTTCCTCTGTTCTCAACATGGCCGTTGGCGAGGAGCTAACTGCGCTTACAGCACAAACAGTGCAAACAACGAAATCAGAGCAGAACAGTTTTAAACGGGGGGGGGGGGACCAGAGCAATTAACTAGCCAGTGGGACACACACAGTGGGAGCACAGGCGACTGGCTTGGCTTAACACAGTTCTGTGGGCGGTGGCAACGTTATTAGTTGGCAAAAACAAACACAATTTGAGTTGCGATGACAGAGTTGCTGTTCCTTTTGGGTTATCTGCTCATGCTCGTGTACTCCAGGGTGAATGTTGTGTAAAGTATAATTTTATCCAGCATCCAGCGTTATCAGGCTATATCCAGCAACCAAAGTGAACTGTAGTCTATGAGCTGCTGTCTGACGCTGCAGACTACATGCTGGACCGCAGAGCCCTGAAGCTCCACCCCAGCTGGTACACAGAGTGTTGTTAATTTGGTTATTCAACGTTTTTTTTTATCATTTTTGAACATGTCCCCTGTCCAAATTGCACCAAATGTGACACCCACAATATTGATATATGTGAAAGACAGACAGACAAACAGACAGAAAGACAGATTATTTGCTTTGTAGTTAGATTGTCAAAACAACACAATGCTGCTGTATCTCAAGCTCAGTGTTTACTGTCTGTGAATTACTGTATGTTCTTGCCCCTACAGTGGGCACTTTGGTCAGGTTCGACAGGTTCGGGAGCGGGCTACTGGGACTTGTTGGGCAGGCAAATTCCTGAAGATTCGGAAGAACACGTGCAGCCGCCTGGGCCTGGACCGGAGCTCTGTGGAGAAGGAGGTGGAGATCCTCCAGGCTGTACAACATTCAAACATTGTGACTCTCAAAGACGTTTTTGAGAGCCGAGCCGAGGTGGTGCTCGTTCTGGAGCTGTGAGTTGTGTGTGTGTTTGATTTAGTCCTGTTATTGTAGTATGTTCTCTAGCATCTAGTGTGCGTCTGCATGAAGTGTCATGTGTCATGGCAGCGTCAGTAGGTAGGCGTGAGAATCAGACCTCTGTCACAGCAGACATTTGGAAAAGTGTCGCTAATAACAAAAATGTTGTGCCAGTAAACCCTTTGCTTCCAATCTTAAAGGAACAGTGTCTAACTTTTACTGGGATTTATTGGCAGAAATGGAATATAATACTCATAACTATGTTTTCATTAGTGTATGATGACCTCAAACTAAGAATCGTTGTGTTTGTGTTAGCTTAGAAGGAGCCCTACAATACCTGAATGCCATAGTAGTTCTCTAGATGCTGTGAAAGGGGGGATTGAGGGGAGGGGACAAAATAAGAGAAACACTTAACACATGTCTGTTTGACATTTCAGTGTTAGTGGAGGGGAGTTGTTTGACTTCATTGCTGAGAAGGAGAACCTGCTGGAGAGTGAGGCCATTGAGTTCATGAAACAGATCCTGGAGGGACTGGGCTTTATGCACAGCAAGAACATCGGCCACTTTGACCTCAAGGTACCAGTAAACTGTCGCTTCTCTGCTTGCTCTGGATGTTTGGAAACAGATGTGAACTCAAATTGGACATTCCATCATAACGACATTTGTGTCTCTATTCAGCCAGAGAACATCATGCTGTCAGACAAAGTGGCTGCTCAGCCCAACATCAAACTCATCGACTTTGGCCTGGCCCACCATTTTCATCAAGGGGAGGAGTACAAAAGCACGAGTGGCACCCCACAGTACATTGGTGAGGATGAGTAGTCCTTCATTTGTGTCTTTGTTTTTTTTAGAAATCAATCTGTGAGAATTTTTCTATTTGCATATTAAATCATTCACGAACATGCACTAAGACCGGCAGGTATGAGGCAAGTCCAGGGCTCAAAATATTGTTTTCTGTGTCAATGCACTGATGCAGGACTTCTTTCATATGTCTGTCTGTCTGTCCCTCTCTTTCAGCCCCTGAGGTAATCAACAGTGAACCTCTGAGCACAGCAGCAGATATGTGGTGAGTATTGTTCGATCTCCAACAGAAACTGTTCATATCCATGATTGCACACACAAACATTTGGTATCCAAAGCTTGTCTCTTCACTGCTTTGTCTCTGTATAAATTCCTCTGATAGTGACATGGCAGGGCCTGTTCTGAGCCCCTCTCACTGTGTCAACACAGTGACACATTGAGTGACTGAGGGGATGTCCACGCAGACAGTATTTGTCTTGAAAAAGTTGAAAGCACACCACATGACTGCCTGCGTCTTGTGCTTTTTTCTCCTCCAGGAGCGTCGCAGTTATTACCTACATACTGTAAGTTGTGTTTCTGTGTTGGTTACGTACTGTATGTTGATGCACACATTTAATGATCAAAAGCATCTGCTATCTCGCGCTATTTGAAACGATGTGAATTCAACCACCTTTTTATGGTTTATAGATCTTATAATCATCGTGTCTATTATAGCCTTCAGCTTTTTTCAGCTGGAAGCACAAAAACCTTGATCTGTATTGATGGCCTGAGATGTCTCACTCTGTCCTCAGATTGAGCGGTTTGTCGCCATTCCAAGGTGAGACTGATGAGGAGACTCTGACGAACATCAGTGTCATGAACTACGCGTTCCCTGTACAGTATTTCAGCATGACCAGCTCCATGGCCAAAGACTTCATCCAGAAACTTCTGGTCAAAATCCCCAGGTATGTCGTCTAGCTAGACTCTTTGTCATGGTTAGTCCCCTGTTAGAGCAAAAGCAAGATTGTTGAAATAAGTCTTCACTGGGTCTGTGATAGGAATAGGACGCATGATGTACTGCTGTTGTTTACAGTATATTAGGTTAGATTAGATATATACTTTATTCATCCCCAATATATTGAAACGTGTAGATTGATCGACTGAGTCATTGGTTTATTTAGGTGTCCTGCACCAAATGGGTCCTAGGCTACATAGGCTTCCAAGACATGAGACAACAAAATGAGTTTTACTTGTCAGTTCTTCCTGCTCTCGTGATCCGTTGTCATGACTTCTGTATTGATGTGTATTTCAGTGAAAGAATGACAGCTGAGGATTGTCTGCTTCATCCATGGATTAAGGTTACTACAAGTCTTCTAACCTTCTTCAATTGTTTGCTGCTAAATGTTACTGCGTGTTACTTAGAATGACTGCAAATGTTCGTCTGTTTCAGCCCGTCACACGCAAACAGGTGGCCAATAGGAATCGATCCTCAATCAATATGAAGAACTTTAAGAAGTTCAACGCCAGAAGAAAATGGAAGGTGAGTGTGGATATGTATGTCAAACCAACATGTAAGTATAGTATATTTGTATCAAAGGGAGATGAGGATCAACATGCAATAAGACTCAAACTAGGGGTGGTGCGTTTCGTGGTCAGCGGTACCATTTGAGTTATTTAGCCTTGTGAGCAGTGACAGTCATTATTTCATACCGCCCCTGAGTGTTACATTGACTTTAGGTCATGGACACATAATTCAGGGGATCGACACACTTGAGCCGGATGAGTAGTGGATGGTGCTTCATTTAGTCCAAAATAATGTTGTTCCATTAAGTTTCTTGTGTTGCACTTAACAGCTGTATTAGTGTTCTCAATATAACATTTATATTAATAGTTCAATGGTCACATACATACTTCATATATGGCCTCTGTATTTAACCGTCCTCAGCTTTAGGAGCAGTGGGCGGCTGTAAATCGCCCGGGAATCAACAAAAATTCAGCTCAAGGACACTTTAACATGCAGACAGGAGGAGTCTGGGATCGAACTGACCCGCTCTACACCCTGAGACACAGCCGCCCCCAATAAGCTTTTACTTAAGAAAGCCCAGCAGTGTTTTCACCTGTAAACAGCACTGTGATGTAATTGTGTTGCCATTATTAGTAGAAGGCTAAGAAAAAAAAATATTGAAGGTCAATAAAAACATCTGTGTTAAAATCAGAGAAGCACATGAACAAAAATGAGTGTAATATGTTCTAAGGTCAATTACCCAAATCTTATTACAAATAGCTGCCTCACCCCAAATATCCACTGCATGTTTTTATTGATAATTATAGACACACTGTAGCGGTCCACTGGCGAAAAACCTGATGGCAATCGGGGGTCCTTCTTATTTTCATCTTTTATTCAGCGACAAAAGTAATTTTCAGAAGGGCAAGACACTTTTCATCTTCTGTCCAGAGTCCTGCAGGTTTCCAGTTCTACAAACCTGAAGTGCACCCGCAATGCTCACCATCGGAACTGACCCGTTACCTGCAATTATTTCTAAATCAATTCTGTAAAAAAGGCTAACCAAACATGCTCAGAGCTCTTACTGTACAGGCAAAGCCTGAAGGGGTCTACAACAAGGAACTAAATAAATGTTAAAAAATGAATAGATGAAGTGGCAGATTGCACAGACAGAAGCACCCTCCACCATTTCAGTCAATTCATATTTTCCCTTGTGTTTCCTGCTGCTCACACAGACACACAATAGGATGGATACCTTCATTCATTGTTACATCCTCTGACACAACAACGGGATATAGCCGTTAACTGTCCTTGTGTGCTTTTCTGACTGGTGAGCTGTTCTGAAAGAGTCACTGTTGACATTGAGGCTAGTCGTCCTGTGTGCTAATTAGGGGTTCCACACTGGGTCTAGCTACCTGTTTTAATGACCGGAATAAATGAGAATAAAGTTCTGCCCCATCGAAGTATGATCCTCGGACATAGTACTAACGTTCATGTATTCTGGTTGGCTGGCAAGCTTTACTTAACACTGTAAGACATTGTCTCTTTACCCCCTAGATGTCCTATAACATGGTGTGGATGTGTAACCGGCTGGTCCGGTTGAAACTGCTGCGGAAGGGCAGTTCAGATCCAGATCCTCTACAGGTGAGACCACTTTATGTCAGTCACATATTGATACGTATTTATTTTTCTGTTATTGTAAGAGATTGCTCTGGTTGTTTATTGTAGAGACCAAAAAAATGTAGAGAAAACATTATGTGTAGGCCTGGGTGGCCAAACTGCCAACTGTGGCCTGCTGCCCATTCTTAAATGGCATGCGATTCATTTTTTTAAATAAACTGGAATATGGCTAAAGCATATTTGTAGTAAATGTTACTGTGCACATACTAGTTTAAACACTTCATGTCAACTCAATTCATTGAAGTCATTTCTGTCTTAAACTCTTCAGATTACATTGACGTTGTAATCTCAAATTGGCCCTTAGACCATGAACCAATATTTAGCAATATCTACCTGTTTTGACTTAACCTATTTACAGATTTACACATAACATCATATCATATTTTAAGTGGCCATGCAATGTATTGGAGTTGTGAAGTATTGAATTAATTTAAAGTAAATTTAAGGGCAGCACATATAGAAATACTTTTTAGTAATATATGGGCACTATAGACTGTCATGTCAAATGTTAAAGTGTTGAGTGGTCAGTGTAGTTTGATAGAAAATTAATCTTCTTTTGCACATGGGGTTTTCTGGTCAATAAACACTGATTGTCTTGCAGTGTAACTGGTTGAAAGCTACACATTCACTTTAGTTTGACTCTTGACTATTGTGGTCCACGATCCAGAACGTTTGGCCATCCCTGCTGTAGCAGCATTCTCTCGTCCCTTGACTCTAAAGCTTCTAACAGCATGCTTATCCACAATAAAGGAGAACCAGTAATAACACTGTTTTCAAGCATCATCAACATCATCCATGAGAGCAGTTCTTTCCCAGTCGTTGTCGAGGCTTGGACTTGGCAAATTTTCGCATTTCTATTTGCACAGTGATCACTAGCGTCGTTTGCAAAAGCACATGAGGGTCATTTGTTAAAGACAAATTATTAAAGAGGATTTAAGAATAGGATAAGTGGGACACCCGATAATTTGGGGAAAAGTAAGTGAGCTACGTAGATCTTTTAGAGATAGAATAGGTTTTAGCCAAACCCAATTTAGACCACCTGCCAAAATGATCTCGTTGTGAAAGTAGCTGTGACAGTGTTGGACGTGCAACCGCTGCCAGCGCTCTGTAGCACCCTACTACAGTAATAAAAAACCTTAATATATAGGGCAAGGAACTCCTATTGCTTACTGATTTAGAGAACACAGCGTTCACTAGAAAGTTAATAAACATTGTACCCTGCAATAGAGTTGACTTCATCCGAAGTAGAGTTGGTGTGCCAGGTTTTGGATAATCAATAACATAGGTCATCAGTTGATTTGGCCCAGATACATAACGAATACATTTTAGGGTGAGCAGTATGTGTATTCAAAGTGCATTTTGTATGTGTTAACTGCATGTCAAATTATTCAGAAACCACAAGTTACCGTATGATCGGTTGCTGACAAGCAATGTAGCATTTAAGAGGTTATTTTTTAAAGGGAGTCCGGCACAGTGCTCCCTCCACATAAACACATTGGGGCTACATTACATCACTTCTAGCAAACTTCCCAGTGAACAATGAGGATCTGTTCTTCTATCTGAATATCCTCTGGTCTAGCTCAGATAAAAACACAACACTGAGTCCGTCAGCATGTTGGCGAGCCTGTTTGTTTCCGCTACTGACAGCATTATCTTCACTTCACTTGTTCAACTAGCTTTAGCAGTTTAGAAAACACCGAACTGTTCTAGTGTTATACAGACATGTGAATGATCCACAGACACCTTCTTCGTTCTTGGACTCAGGGCGGTGCTCCGCTGCAGAATGAATGTAGGGGAATTTCTAGAATGGATATTTGGCGTTATTTCTTAAATATATATTTTTTTGCATGGCAGGAGTTATGTGTATGTAAGAGTGAGTTATTCAAGGCATGCATATATATATATATATATATATATATATATATATACGTATACGCACATGTATGAGTAGTTTAGATGGTCTCATTCAAATCCATATTTCCAGTTCCAGAAGTGCAGATGTATATGACACTCATAATCGTGAGGTGTTAGATGTAAATTAATCTGTACTGATCCTTTCCTCCAGAGACAATGTGAAAGCGACGTAGAGGACACAGAAAGCAAGCCTGCCTCTCTGCTGCGTCGAAGACTCAGCAGCAGTTCATAGAGCTGAGCAGAGAAAAGCAGAAGATTCCAGGATGTTCAGCAGGAGGGGAGCATCGCTGAAGGGAAATGTTCAAGTGAAACAGACGTCTACTGTCCCAGAAGTGCTTAGGATGGTAGTGAGCACTGCCTCATCTGACGCACATTTCTTCATGAAAGACCTTCAGTGGACTGCTCTCAGCTCATTGTCACTGAGGATACATGCCTTTAATGTAGCTTTTTGGGAAGTGTACAATGTATTTGCGTGGTTGCTGATTTTGGGAAATTCTTTGATAACAAAATGTGCATTTTCTATGCACATTGTGTTATCAAAGAGAATAAAAAATTGTTTAAGATGTCCTGCGATAATACTAATGGTAAAGAACACAAGGAACAGTAAAAAACCTAGCAACAAAATATAATAGAGCCACTGTTGTCCATCAGTATGTAGTCAATGTACACAAACTGTTACCAAATCTTCTTCTCTACCACAAGTCCTGCCTCCTTCTTTTGCTATCGTGAGAGAGGCTGTAGCTTCAACCGGTTGTAAGAAGTGCCAAAGCTCCGTCAACTAGATGGGCATGAAGGCTCAGTGAGGAAGACACCGTCCACCTGTTCTGTGCACCAAAATACGGGACAGATTCTGTCTCGTTTTGATTCAGTAAAGGACAGTGCATTCGATTTTTCAATATGGGACAATCCCGTATTTTAAGCCGATAAGCTTCTATAGCCTGTCGTTATTTTGACTTGTAAAAAGTTTGGACTAAAGTGTGGGGTCTTTCCTTTTCTCTCTGTCCCCCTCGCTTATAAACACCTTAGTTCTGTTTGGGACTGTCCTTCTAGTCCAGGATGCCTCCCTCTGAAAAGCTGAGGGAAGCAGCTGTGAGCTGCACTTTATCGGAGGCGGTCAAATGAACATTTGTGTGGACAATAAACCACACAGTGGTGAGAGTTATTTTTGGTCACATTTGTCTTCTGTTTTTGTTATTCTGTTTGTTTACGGCCTCCCATGAAAAGCAGCGTGCAGTTGCTTCTCGAAACTTTGTCTCATTCAGAGTCCCAAACAGGATTCTGTGTCCGTCAGATGGCTGAAGGGGATTCTACCATATCAGCTGACTATTGGACAGGTAGAATTTTGCTTTAAATAATATGACTTCATCTTATTACGTTATAACTTTATTTTTGTAATATGACTTATTTTCTCAAAATAATACTTCTCCAAGAACAGAGATTTGTGGAAAATGTTTTGAATGTGCAGTAAGGTTTGAACACGAGCTGAAACTCTGTGGCTGATTCCAAGCTCAAAGTAGGAACTGTGGAACTCAAATCCACTGATCATTTTTCACACTGGAGAAGATGCAATATTTGAATGAGTACTTACAACAATATGTCTTGTTTGATGTCTTGTACTCATGTATTATATTACTTGTCTTTTGATGTATCATTTTAAAATGGCACCATCATACATGTGTTGTAAGAAGTTCACCACGTACACATATTATCTTTTTTATTGTCATCTGTCATCTCATCCAAGACTTAAACAAGTATAACCCATGTTATAACTCGTGTGCATGAGTATGTTTGTTTTGCTGTATTTGTCTGTTAAGTGCTTCATTTCCTTTACATCTCATTCAGTTGATTAATTTCACAAAGCAAATTGCAGTAAATGTACAACAATGAAACTGCAGTGACTTTAATCACTGTTATGAGCTATACTTGAGTCTAAATATATATAGAATTTATTTACATACACCATGATCTTAGCCTACTTTCCATCAACTACAGATAGTGAGACAGAAAAATTGAAGCCAATGCAGAAGTGCCTTTAAAGGTGCATTCTTTCTAATGGCCATCAGGGGGCGACTCCTCTGGTTGCTTATAGAAGACCGATTGTGTAGAAGTCTATGAGAAAATGGCTCTACTTTTCACTTGATTTATTACCTCAGTAAACTTTGTAAACATGAGTCATGATAAGAGTGAAGATGAATAAAGCTGCTGGGCCTGATAACATCCCTGGTCGTGTACTAACATGTACCAACCAGCTAACTGATGTCATCACTGACATTTTCATCATATCTCTGTCACAGGAGAGAGTTCACATCTGCTTCATTGTTCCTGTACCTAAAACATCTGCAGTGTCCAGTCTAAATGACACCCAGCCCCATTCTGGTGAAGTGCTTTGAGAAACTGGTTCTCCAGCACATCAAAACCAACATCCCAGCCAGCCTGGACCCTCACCAGTTTACATACAGAGCCAACAGATCCACAGAGGATGCTGTCTCCACTGCTCTCCACTCAGCCCTCACTCATCTTGAAAATAACAACACCTACATCAGAATGTTGTTTGTTGAGTTCAGCTCAGCCTTCAACACAATCTCCCCCATGAAACTGGGGAGTGGTAAACTGAGCATCCTGGGCTTGAGTGAGTTCCCCACTCTGCAAACAGACTTGGGATTGGCAGCCACACCTCCTCCACTCTTGTGTTGAGTGAAACGTTTGACTACACCCATGTTTAGTGCCTCCCTACCTGTTAGACTCACCCAACGGCACCTGCTGGTGGCGAAAGCAGTGCAGCGCATTCCCAAACGTCACTTTTAGAGAATAATTATTGCTTGCATATAAATAAATAAGGATGCAACTGCAAATTGACCTGTTAGATTAATTAAATTCAATTATACAAAAATAACTGGGGTCCCATATAAACAATGTCAAACAGTGGGACATACTAAGAGTATCAATGAATATCTCATATTGGCAGCACAAACTAATTATTTAAATGTATATGATAAAATACTTATACTTAATAAACACAACACTTTTAATATGATTTCTCTTTTTAACTTGCCATCATTTGCAGCCTTTTTAAAATATTCTTTTGTCTGGTTCTAGTGCATTGTAGCCCACCAATTATTTTATTTAATATGGGTCATTATTTACTGAATGTTACAAGTTTGAAATTGTATTATTTTATTATTTATACATGGCTACTTACCCTAATTTATAATGCTATTGTTTTGTACCTTGTGTTTTACTTAGACCATAACATTTTCCTCATGAGAATGTAAACATTCTGACAAGCTAAATGTGCTCTGTACAGGTTTTACCAGCTCCAGTGGAGAGACCCGAGACTCAGGTGACTTCTATGTCATCTTTACTTAACAACATAACAAACTTAACAAATAATCACAACAAACAACAACAAGGCTCAACTCCTGATATTTAGCTTCACTGCTGTTCCTCAAAATGAGCAAGATGTTCTATTTCATCCTTACTGACCGCCAGAGGCAGTGCTTCACACTGGATATCTTCCGTCTCGCACATGCGCAGGTCGAATATTTATACCAACAAAGTCACCTGTGACCTCGGATGACCCCCGTCGTCTTTAAGTTCCGGTGTCATCCTGAGTTCAGTCCTTTTTCATCTTCTCGCTACGCAGGTTAGCTACCATGGTAGCATAAACAAAGATGTGTCTACGATCAAGACATATTAGAGCTTGTCGCTGTAGCCTTGTGACTACCGGTCGGAGTTGCGGATCTCTCGCCCTCCAAAGGCTGCGACAAGCTGTCCCTCTTAGGAGGGAGTGGTGTGTTCACCGTTCGGACATCGAGCCCCGGACTGGTGGACGCCCCTATCATCAGTTGTCACCAGTCTGATAAGGGCCACCTAAGTCGTGAAGACAGCAATCGGTGAGATCAATTAACATTGTTTTCTATAACCGTTGTTCGTTTTCCACGGTTGGCAGAGCGCTTCCGCTGTAGCTAATCAAGTGGCGTGCTAACGAGAGTGTAGAATATACGCTGTCGGCCCGCCTTTCACAGTGAGCAGAGTGTCCTGCTCAGACTAACTTGATGAGATGCAAGTTCGACTAGATCGACATTAGCATTATGTCCACTGGTTTCGTAACATTACGGCTGTCACAGTGAGCAGAGTGTTCCTGCTCAGGCAAACTTGGTGAGAGACTAGCTCGACTAGATCGACATTGGCATTGTGTCCATTGAGATTTCATTTTTACATCTGACATAATTCACAATTAGCAGTGTCTTCACTCAGGCTAACTTGGTGAGATGCTAGCTGGACAATGCTGATACTGGGACTGTGTCCATCAACTTTGTAACCTTACGGCTGTCACAGTTAGCAGAGTGTTCTCGCTCAGGCTAACTCAGTGAATGCTAGTTATACTAAATCAACATTGATGTTGTGCCCATTGATGCTTTTTACGCATTACGGCTGTCGCAGCTGGCAGTGTCCTCACTCAGGCTAACCTGGTGGGACACTAACTAGACTAAGTTAATACTGGGATTGTGTTCATTGATTTTGTAACATTACGGCTATCACAGTTAGCTGAGTGTCCTCGCTCAGGCTAACTGGTGGGTCACCGATATCTGCAGCAAATATCGTAGTGAAGAGAGTGTCCTCGCTCCCCTCTCACTGTAGGGACTGTTTTTTGGGTCTGTTTCCACAGTGGCAGAGTGCTCTCGCTCAGGCTAACTGGTGGGTCACCAATATTCACAGCGACTGTCCAAGTGAAGAGAGTGTCCGAAAAGATCACTCTCCTCTGACTGCCCCCTGCCTGTTCTCTCAACATTCAGCACAGCGGTCCCGCTCAGACTGATTTGGAATTCCGCATCAACTAGTGGGACAAGGGTTCTACCAGTATCGCGGCCATGTTAAACTCTCCCGGCTGTAGGACCTGTATAGCTCCTCTTCAGCCTGAGGACGGCCCTGACCTCTTGCCTTAGCCTCGAGCATCTGAGGGAGGGCCTCTCGGAGAACCCAGGCAGGACCTGCGGCATCACGCCTTGAGCAGTAAGGTCTGCTAGGCTGGCCGAAGTGGAACACCTGATGCGTGAGGTCTACCTCCCACTGTCAGGGCAGCTGAATCCAGCCCAACCTACCCTGATCATTTGTATGGCGCTGGCACGCCTACAGTGGGATACACAGCAGCTGGAACTTCCACCTGTGAGTGCCTTCTTCAGGTGCCTTCCCGCCCTCACCACCTTTTCTGTTCCTCCCTCAGAGGAATATCTGAGGGAGTTGCATGCATGCTGGAGAGACACCAGGGCTCTCTCCCGCCTTACATCAGATGGCGAACCCTGACGGCCATGCAGGAGGTGGCAAAATTTGGCCTTGCACATATGCCAGCCATTTAGCCGACTATTGCGTCCATCATAGTTTCCCCTGAGGAGACTCTGAGGCCCGATGCCAGGTGCCCTCGACCCAACGTCGGGTCAAAGATGACCTGCTATCCAGGGCTTATGACACAGCAGCGCTGTGCACCGTATCGACAACAGTCGATAAGGAGATGTCTCCGGGCCGGCTGTCGGGGTTTTTCTCCCAGCAGCAGATTTCCAAGGGAGAGTGGTTCACATCTATCGACGCCTATTCCCATGTTCCCATGGTGCATCACCACGGGCAGTTTCTACGTTTCGCCTTTTAAGGCCGCCACTTTCAGTCCAGGGTGCTTCCATTCGGACTCTCCCATCTCCCCATGGGTGTTCACAAGGTGTGTTACTGCTGTCCTTTCCCCTTGCAATCACAGGGCGTGAACATACTGCCGTACTTAGATGACTGGCTGACCTGGGTGCCATCCCGGCTTCAGGCGCCACAGGACACTGCTCGCCTTCTCTCACATGGCCCGGTGGGCCTCAAGGTGAACATGGAGAGGAGCTACCTGAGCCCTTCTCAGAGCATAACCTTCATTAGTGTGGCCCTATGAGGGCCTGTCCGTCACCCCAGCATGTGGACAACAACCCCCACAACCTCCCCCTTCCGAGGAGGCAGACGGTTGCCCTACATCCTTTTCTCCGACTATTGGGTAAACTGACAGCTGCCTCAACTGTCGTTCCCTTGGGTTTGCAGATGGCTGAACAGCCTTCACTTGGATGCCAAGTGGCACAGATACAGGGCAATAATATTATCAAAACAGTGCCTACTCACTATCTCCATGGAGGGAGAGTGCATATCTGGCAAACAGTGTCCCCATGGGCTCGGTTCCATTCCACCGGGAGATTGTCACAACAGATACCTGCCTCTCAAGGCGGGGTGCAGTGTGACAGAACAGACAGCTTGGGGGCAGTTGTCTGCACAAAGACCGCAGGGGCAGGTCAAGGTTTTAGAGCTATCGCTCAAGCACTTCCTTCCATATTTGAAGGGAAAGCATGTGCTTGTCCGGTTGGACAACACCTCTGCTGTGATTTCACATAAACTCTCAATGGGGCACCAGATCTACAGAAGTTGCTACGGGGATCACCGTGCCCTTCTGACTTGGGAGGCCCCTCGCCTGACCAGCCTGTGGGCAATGTACCCCCCAGGAGAATGGAACCAGGTTGTGGTTTTCCTGTTCTGTCACAAGCCTCCACCGTGAGAGTGGCGGCTGCATCCAGACGTGTCGACCCACTGCCCCCACTGGGTCTCCCTGATGGAGAGGACCAGTCCTCTGGGTCAAGATGCTTGTCAGAGTTCTTCCCCGACAGGAGGGATCTCCTGTCGCAACTAGAAGGTCGGATTTGGCAATCCAATCCCTGCCGCCTTCAACTATGGGTCACGGGAGGGCCCGACCGGATGCTGAGTGGCTGCATAGAACCAGTCAGACTGACTATTCTGAATGCCAGCGCGATCTACCTGCCTGCAGTACAAGAACAGGTGGAAGCTGTTCTCTGACTGGTGTGCGGCTCAGAACAGGGTCCCAGTACAGCGCCCCGTGCCTGCTTACTGAGTTTCTACAGTCCCTCCTAGATAAGGGCCGGTCTCCCCTTGGTACTGGACACCTTATGCTCGTCTCCTTTTGAACCCCTGGCACAGGCGGAGCCGAGATGGCTATCGGCCAAAACGTTTTTTCTCCTTGCCGTCAATTCAGCTCAATGTGGGGGCGGGCTGCATGCCCTGTGGGTGAAAGAATCGTGTCTGAGGTGGAACTCAGATGGCTTGGGTGTCACTTTGTGGCCTAATGCAGTGTTTCTCCCAATGGTGTTGATACGTTCACATATCAACCAGCCTATCCAGCTGGCAAAGTTGACCCCCCCATCGGGAGAGGAGAGGTCAAGGCTGCTGTGCCCAGTGTGGGCCCTCAGAGCTTATGTGGAAGCCACCGTCTGCATACGGCAGTTGGAGCAGCTCTTTGTCAGTTATGGTGAGCCTATACATACAAGGCGAGCGACTGCGCTCGGCCATCCGGGGTGAAGGGTCACTCTACCAAGAGTGTCTCCACGCCAAGGGCAGCCCTGAGAGGTGTGCCTGTGGAGGATATATGTGCTACGGCCTCATGGGCATCACCGAGCACATTCACCAAACACTACAGAGTTAACGTTGCCACCCCTCACCCACTGGGGAGGGTTCTTTGGCCAATTTTCTCTGCCGGAGCTATACGAGGTAGTTACTGTGATTCCTCGTGACTCTTTTGGTATAAGTCATCCAGTGTGAAGCACTGCCTCTGGTGGTCAGTAAGGATGAAATAGAACGAAATGTTACGAATGTAACTACGGTTCTATGAATCCTGGATGACCGCCAGAGTTCTTGGTCACTCGGAATCCCGTGAACTCACGAGAAGATTCCATTGGACTGAACTCAGGATGACACCGGAACTCATAGACAACGGGGGTCATCCGAGGTCACAGGTGACTTTGTTGGTATAAATATTCGACCTGCGCATGCGCGAGACGGAAGATACCCAGTGTGAAGCACTGCCTCTGGCGGTCATCCAGGATTCATAGAACCGTAGTTACATTCGTAACTTTCGTTTCTTTTTTTTTTTGTCGACTGCCTTCATACAGGAAAGCTCATAGTCGGTTTGTTACTGTAGTGAAAACATGAATGGTTCTAAGAAGACAATGGTTTCCTCCTCGTCCTGGCCAGCATCCAACCGCAGTTCTGTAAGGGCAGTTTTGCAGTCTTCTCCATCCACCTCAAGTAATCACCAACTACAAACCTAAAACACCCTACTCCATGAACAACGACCTCAGATCAGACGAGACAACCCGCTGAATTTAAGCATATTACTAAGCGGAGGAAAAGAAACTAACAAGCAGCCTAGCAGCTGAACGAGTGCTACTGTAGATTTGAAAGACAATTGGACAGTCCTGAACCCACCCCCAAAGGCTCCATCAACCAGCCCCAGACCACCAAGCCCCCCTCCTCCAGCTCAGCAGGGGCTCATGCCTCTGTTTCACTCATCCCATCTCGCTGTACACCAACAGCTGCACCTCCAGTCACCAGTCCGTCAAGCTCCTGAAGTTTGCGGATGACACCACCCTCATTGGACTCATCTCTGGTGGGGATGAGTCCGCCTACAGGTGGGAGACTGACCATCTGGTGACCTGGTGCAGTCTGAACAACTTGGAGCTCAACACTCTAAAGACAGTGGAGATGGTTGTGGATTTCAGAAAGAATGCAGACACTGTGGAGTCCTTCCGTTTCCTGGGCTCCATCATAACCCAGGACCTCAAGTGGGAGCTTAACATCAGCTCCATCACCAAGAAGGCTCAGCAGAGGATGTACTTCCTGAGGCAGCTGAAGAAATTCAACCTGCCAAAGACAATGATGGTGCACTTCTACACAACCATCGTTGGGTTCTGTCATTTGCATTGAATGAGTCGTAACTCTGTTATGTTGTTCATTCTGTACATGACATCTATCACACTTCTGTCCATCCTGGGAGAAGGTTCCTCCTCTGTTTCTTCCCTTTCTTTTTGAGGGGGAGTTTTTCATGTTCTAATTTGAGGGTCCTGGGACAGAGGATGTCGCATGTGTACAGATTATAAAGCCCTCTGAGACAAATTTGTGATTTTGGGCTGTACAAAAATAAATTGAATTGAATTGGATTGAATTCCTCATCAGCAACTCCCTTCATCACCACCACCACCACCAGTGTCCAGGGGGAGTATGCCTTATCTGACCTCAGCATCACTACCCCGCTGTTATACTACATCACAATCGAGTCCAATCGCCAAAGACTTTTCACTCTTCATATCTTATGCATTGTGTAATAAATTATTGTTCATTCTAATGAAGTCTCTCCCGATTAAAATGTCTTTAAAAATGTACTTAAAAAAAGACACGCTGTCACACACTGAGAGCATACAGCGGCCGCATTCTACCACATGGGCACATTTCTCCAGGGGCCCTGTTGGAATCCTCTATAGGTCCTTAACAAATACTAAATTAGTTTACTCCTTCTTTGCACACGCAGTATAGGTTTGCCAAAACTGGACCCACATTAGGACACCATAAACACAATCCTGTCAGTGGTTGCCTTCCTTAGAAAACATATATCACATACCAACATCCCTGTCTGGCATTACAGAAACATCTACTGAAGCTTCCACTTCTGATTCTGTCAAAATAAATTATGAGAATAAAATTATAATTACTCCTAGTCATTTTTTGAGACTGATGCTAGTCTCAATCTTATAAACTTGCTAAGCTCCTGTGTCTCTGCAATAAACAAACCCTTTTTGTCACTCTTTAACTCTTAAATTGGCACTTAAGAGCATTCCTCTGAAGTATTGACTCGGAGTGCATAGCGCGTCCGCCTAAGGGATTTATACAAGGGGAATCACTTATACAATCGTAATCCCTGCAATTGATATGAGATGTGTCTTTTAGATCTCCAGCAATATGTTTGTGAATGTGTGACGAATCAGGCGACAGAGACAGAAAACCGCTGCAGCTGTTAAGCGAACACAACACACGCACGGAAGGGAAACCAGTAGGTCCAGAAACCAGTAGGGAGGTAACATCGACAATGTTTTCATGTTACCGGGAGATATGACTAAAATACAACGAAAATTATCAATATCTACTGGCTAATTTGAAATGATGCAACAGCCCCCAGTGGGTGTTTATGGACGTACTAATGTGTTTTGGACTAAATCTTTTACTGGATTGGATCGAGTGGACTGTTAGCGACCAAGCAAGACCGTTTTTGGTGGAGTAGCATGCACGAGGGAGACGTTATGAATCATAATCGGTGAGTCACGGCGATATTTTATCGGCTATTTTTGCAGTGTTTGGTTGACAGAGACGTTAACTGTACCTGCTGTTGTGATTGTATCTTGAAATGTTTGCATAAATCGAATTACAAGAACCATAGATTTCTAATGAGATATCGCATCAGTACCTGTCTTGACAGAGCAGTTGTGTACATAACATAACTGTACACTGAACACTCTGACGGCCCGCGGGCGGGCCGTCAGAGTGGCAACAGGTTAAAACAATTATCAGCTACAGTGTGAAAGGGTCACAATCCAACACCAGGCTTCAACGAGGAGCAAGTTTAGTTTGAAATAACTTAAATAAATAAAAAAATGGGAAATGGATAATACTTGTATAGAGCTTTTCTAGTCTTCCTTCTTCAAAGCACTTTGACACTGCATGTCATTCACCCATTCACACCCATGCACACGGCAGGGGTACCACCTGCCCATCAGGACTAACATTCATACCCACATACCACAGGCACAGCCTACGGGTTGGAGTTCAGTGTCTTGCCCAAAGAAAAATTTAAAAGTTGTGTGGCTCCTGTACTTGTTGGCAACAAAAAACTACTTAATACTATAATACGTGACAGAGTCACAGTGGAGTATTACTACTTTTACTTAAGTAGAGATCAGAGTACTTCTTCCATCACTTTGTGACTAGTTTATTGAAATATCAAAAAGGTTTTTTTTCATTCATGCACACATACTTTTCAGATACAGTTCATGTAGTGTAGTGCGTGCAACACCATGTCCATCACCTGGTACTGTCCGTCTGTGGCTTTCTGTCCGTCTTTCTCTCCACAGTGACTTTAAGAAGCGTTCAGAGTTTTAATTTATCGTAAAGAGAGTCATTTAGTGTTGTAGTTTGTATAGGAGCCACACTGTAACCAAAATGATGTTTTGCAACGTGAGCTTTGTAGAATAAAGTACAACTCCTATGATGTATTTCATATTATAAATCATACTACATAGGTTATCATCTTGCCTTTCCTTATTTTTTTCCCACCTGAAACTGTAGCTACCATGTCTCCTCTATTTTTCCTGCAATGAGTCACTCAGTGCCGATGACCGTCAGACCCCCCCACTGCATTTTTTTTTGAGCTTTAAATCATTTCAAATTCTATTCGGGGCTATACTCAAAACATTTAGGGTTTAATCCCCAGCACATTGATCTAGTGAGGCCTACAGAAGAGCCTGTGCCGGAGACACAGTGTTAAGTGTAGTGTCAGATGTTGCTCGATATTGCAGTGTACCTAACCATCCTGGCTTCACTCAATCCTCGGCTCCTCCTGTCTACATGTCCAAGTGTCCTTGAGCGAGACACTGAGTTGTACAGCACCCCACTACTTCTAATGCTTAGGATGGGTTACATGCAGAGGTCAATTTGCATCTATTTGTATGTTTGTGACCATTAACAAATAAAGTTTAGTGAGGCGTTTGAGGTTTTTGTGTCCACGATTTTTGATATGCTTATGCAAACAGTATGTAACAAGAACAGCCATGGACACAGATTCCTTAACTCAAGCTGTCTTCCCTCACTTGATTAACTCTGGTTGATAACAGAGTTGATACAGAAGGAATACATGAAAAGTGAAATCCGATTAGACAGAGACAAGAGAACAATTGAAGAGGAGCAAGTTCAACTTTCATAAAGAAAGTGCTAAAAACAAAGTACAACCGGCACACACACAACGCAATAGTTGAGAAATTAGAAAAAAGATCGATGAGACGGAATTGGTGGTGGTGGTGGGGTCTTGAAACCTCAACTTGGCAGGATGGTGGAGCTTCTGGATTTTTAGCTGAAAACACAAGACGCAAGAGTAACTAACCACATTTATCATAGCAGAGTATTTTTACATACTTTCAAACATGTCTAAAGGGGAACTTATTAGAAGTAATAACAATGTTCCAATTATTTTTTTCTGACATACCACTGTCTATGATGTTGCATGATTGCATGTGAGCAGCACAACTGAAATCTCCCTAGATAATTCTCCATGACAGAACAGAACCAAATATGTGTGTGCTTAAATTAAAACTGAACAGCTCTGAGGACCACAGGATTCCAGACACGGAGAGAACTAAATAAACTTTAAATTAACAAATCTGAGGCAAGAAATTGCCAATCCAGTTGCTAAATCTTCACTCATATTAGATCTATGAGGCCAAATTTAAAAGTTTGTTTCAACTTTCATTGTGTAGCGACTTGTTAAAGGAGCCATTAATAGCACTGAGGCCGGCAACAGAGAGAGACAGGTTCTCTGTTGCCTTATTTAGACCTCACCACAGTGGGTGATTGTTGGAGGAGACGAGACTAAACAAGACGGGTTTGATAAGTTTTATTTTGTTTCAGGTACAACTACTGTGTCTTGCAATGGAGTCTGCTGGCTTTGAGGAGAGCTTGTTAATTGTATGTTGTGTAGGTTTTTATATATATTTTTTATTTTTATAAAAAAGGAATACAAAATAAATATTTTCTACTAGTAATTGTAATGCAGTGAACTATTCGAAGTAATGTAAAACAAATAAAAAGTTGCATTGCAGTCTGACAGATCAGTGTACAATAATATTTGATCCAAATTAAAGGAATGTCACACTGGCAGGCTCAATAAGCTGCTCACTAGGAAATTACACATATCACTTACATAGATGTCATGTCATTAAGGGCGTGGTCCAGTTCCTCGCTGATGGCTTTGTACTTGAGTTTCTGTGCATAAAGCTCATCTGTATGTCCACACACCAATAAAAAGTAGGTTGTAAAGGAAATGGGAAAACACAAGAGAAGTGAAATTAGTATTGTGATAAGATCTTTAGGGACCAGAAATATGGCAATGCAATAGAAAGAAACTGGTTAATCTGGTTAGAAACCGGGTTCAAACTCAGGACATTATTGGTCCACATCCATTGTGGAAATGGGGGAACAGAAAGTTAGGTAGACCCATATAAATACAATAGGAATGGAACGTACATTAACCTGTTGTCCATAGTCATTTGACTAGTACAAAAGAAAATGTCAGTTGTTGTTAGTTGTTATGGTGATAACACACTTTAGTGGGGCCGAAAAGTGTTGTTGTAGCTCATCTGGAGGAGAGCAGACGCAGCTCCGAAGATGTATAGTTAGCTTTGTAGCTTGTCTGTCTACAGAGCAACGGGGAGTGAGACGAAGGGACCGTGAGACCCAGCGCTGTTTAATTAATTTTATGTAGCAGGTAACGCATTAAAGCATGTGCAATTAGCAAGACAGCTAACTAGCCAGCTGTCTTATCTGCTTCATTTTGTGCGTACATTTTTTTTCTACTGCCATTTACACTCATATATGCAGTACATCTATCTATCAGCTGTCAACAAAATAATACTGTATTATCATGTACCTGAATTGATCTGATAACAAAATACAGTGGAAAGAGCTTATATTGATCACATTTTTTTTAACTTTTCTCTGGATGAAAAACGACTACTCATGGGCAAAGCACCTGTGGTTGAAGCCTTGTCAAGTAGATTGATAATGCCCCTTAAAAGTGAAAGTCTGCCGATCCTCAACTGGTGACACAGAGCCGGTTGAAGCGAATTCCTGCTAAACTAATCCGCCACTAGACTTCCCTGCAGATTTTCAGATGACTTTTACCTGACTGCTGACATCAGGGTTAACCAATGTAACGTTAACAATAGACTGGGGTGACTTCATTCTTTAGAGCTCCATGGGGCAAACGGTAACGTTTACCAAGCGCTGACGCTGAAAGCAAACCTGTTAACGCGCAGTTAAATTGTTAACAGTTATTGTTAGCTAGCCAGTAAATTACATCACACACTTTAATCACACATGATGTCGCACATTTTAATGTGCTTGCATGACTGGATAGTGCAAATTAAAAGTAACCTACATTATTTGTACAAAACTGACTCACTCATGAACATGCACTTTGAGCATAGACTCAGATGTCACTGAGTTTGTGAAAGATGACTCCCATCACTGCATCACAGATCAGAGCTCTCAACACGTCCCACTCGTATTCAAAAGGTTTGGCTGTTATATTACGCTGTATTGGTGTTTCCTTTTTTGAAAAATTTTGGTTAGTGAATTTAAAGTCTATGTAAAGGGTGCCCTTAGTGTTGGTTGAAAGTGTATTCAATGTTGTACCTTCCAGATCATCAATGGTCTTCTCCAGCTTGGCCACAGATCTCTCAGCAAACTCAGCCCGGGTCTCAGCCTGAGATGACAAAGCACAAGTCAGATAACGTCTGATGTCAAAAAACTATAGTAAACTTAATCTACAAGGGTATGTCAACCTTTTGTCTCTTAACACATCTTACTGAAGTCTCTTAGGGTGTAGGATGGTTTTATATTCAGGAAAATATTGGTCATCATTGCTTCTAGCTCACCTCTTTCAGCTTGTCGGTCAAGATCTTGATCTCTTCCTCATACTTGTCCTCCTTTTGAGAGTACTGCAATGAGAAACAACATTATTAAGATGCTGATTTCCTCTGAAAAAAAGAAGAAATGACACACATTTACATTTAGTGTGGGGCGATTCTGAAAATCCCTGGATTACCAACACCATCATTTAAGAAATACTTATTTTCACAATATCTGTGGAGGGCAGCGAGGGTTAGGGAAGGAAACATTAATGAATAGGACAAAAACTCTTAAAGGACACATTCATTTCTGCTGAAAAACTGAATGCTGGCACCGAACAGGAATAAAGGTCAAGGCCTCTTGTCTGTAATAGATGCACATAATGTAATGTAATTGTATTTTGTGGGTAATAATTATACTCACACTTTTTCCACTGAGGCTACTCTACTTCCATTTTCAGCAACACCACAATAGTACTAACATGCTCATATGCACTTTCAGTGAGTTATAGGTTGCTGCATTTTTCTGTGTCCATACTGGCCATGAAGGGATAAGCTTTTGATGCAACTACGCACAGCCCCCGGTCTATGTACAATTACATTACAAGTTACAAAATGCAAATGGGGATCTTTCAATGTTACAGTCTTAGTACCACATTTGTATTAATTAGCAGTGAAGAGGACATTTTGACCCAAACTTCACTGAATAACAGCATTCAGGACTCGCATAGACAAATACAGTCAAATACAGACGCTTGGTCAGTGGCCCAAACTATGTTCAAACTATGTAGGTCAAATATACACCGGCCTTTCTCCCATGAGCCCGCTGTTTGTGTCCCGGGTGAAACAAGAAGTCTACGTTGATTTATTTGTCACATAACTTCTGTATTTAAGTAACACCACTTATTTTAACCCAAACCGTTGTTGGATACGTTGATCTTTTTAATGCAGCAACTAATTGATCAAAACTTAAACAGGAATTAAAATTCCAGTATATAATTGATACGGTACATGAACATGGAACTGAAATATCACGATACTCAATCCATCTATTTGAGTTAGTATTGCCTGATATCAGTATCAGTGCATCCCTAGTTAGGTCGTCCTCTAGCATCAGTTCTGGACATGTCAAGGACAGCTTGTCAGTTTCCACTCGTTACATGCATAGAGTCTTTAAAAAAAATAAACTTCTGTGTTTACAGGAAACATAGAAGTTCAGAGTCAAAATACATAAATTAAGTTTGTTACGTAACTGCTGTTAGTTAAATACGTAAGTTACGTAACAAAAGTAAGTAAAATAACTAATTGCTGACTTGGTTCCACACAAACTGGGGGGCGACTGTAGCTTAGTGGTCTATGTGGACAGTGGTCCATGTCGATGTGTCCTTGGGTAAGACTTAACCGAAATTGCTCTTGTAGTCTGAGCCTTCGGTGTGTGAATAGGTATGAATGTTAGAGAGTCCTGATGGACAGGTGGTACCATGCATGTTAGCTCCTGTCATCAGTGTGTGAATGGGTGAATGATGACATGTAGTGATAAAGCGCTTTGAGTGCTCGGAAAACTAGAAAAGCTCAATACAAGTTTACCATTTACCAAGTCCTGTCCTCCCTTTGTGGACTTTCTCATTCTTTATACTATGTCAGTTGCATTACCTATCTGATACTGTCAAGGATGATTTCATATTCAACTTTGTTGAAGCTAGTTTATCCCATACAGACGCTGAAGGATGCCTCGGGGAGTCGGTATCAGACTGTGAGGGGGACTGACCAGTGCTAGTATTTGACGAGTTGGGAGTGAGACCGTGTTGGTCACAGCTAATCGTGTTGTCTTTTGACATCTGTGCATCTTTTTATACTTTTTAGGGAGTATAATAGAAATAGCTCTGTTTGTGTATTTCCACTAATTTTTCTTTCCCTTTCATTTGTTACTGTCTGTATACGCAGAATAAATAAAGCAAGGCTTGAGTTGTATCTACCTTCTCAGCCTGGGCCTCCAGAGACTTCAAGTTATTGGTGACGTTCTTCAGTTCCTCCTCCAGCTCAGCACATTTACTTGATACGTTTTGATTTCAGGAAAGGAAGGAAGGAAGAAAGGAGGGAAAGAGGTGATAGGAAGGATATCAGATTAGTTTGGAGAAACTGTGGTGAGAACTGCACATTTTAAAAAGAGTATTCAGGTCCTTCCTTTAAGTAAAAGCAGTGTAAAAATACTTTCCTTCCTCAGGCTCCTCAACTCATCCACAGAACTCCACCATTAAGAATTGTTTTGTTTTGTATTATTTCTTCTTGTGTAGCATAAAAGGAAAACATATTGCATTTCATTTTGCAATAATGTTGTAGAATAAGTCAATATTGTACCTTAAAAGTCCTGCTTTCAATATATTACCAGAAAGAAAATACAGAAGCTAAATGCACTGTTGGTACTGCCAATGTACAGTGTGTAAGTGTTAAAAGTAGAATTGCCCCTATCAGTTATTGGATCATTATCATGATAGCATGGTCATGTTATGGGTGGGGTGGAGCTATTTTCTCTGTGGAATATCAGCTAAGCCACCAGTGAGTTGCTGAGTCAAATCAAACTGCCCACATGAGCAGAAGTTAGAGAATAGTAATTGGAGTTCAACACACATTCTCCTTTGTAAGAGACGTTTGCTGAGGGGCTTAACTTTGTAACTCAGTTGGTAATGTTTCATTCTTCTTCCAGAGGCCCTGACCGACACATAGAAAGTCACATGTGGTGTGGATACTCACGCCTCAGCCAGCTCTGCCCTCTCCTCGGTTCGCTCCAGCTCTCCTTCTACAATCACCAGCTTACGAGCCACCTGGACAAACGCATTAGAAATCCATATGTATTTATAGGGCCACTACACTGTATGCTGCTGTAATCCTGTAAAGTTCCCTGCTGCGAGACTAATATAGGATTATTTTATCTTATCTTATTCATCAAAAGTCACCAGTGTGTATTTTGTGGACTGGTCAGTTAGAGTGCTGATCTCAGTGTCACTAAATTCTGTTATTGGCTTATTGTGAAGCGAACACACCATTGTCAATAGTGGTACATGAGGAAAAAGCTCCTTTGAAATGCTTGTGAAGAAGCTGCATCATAAGAAGTCACCAACTCACCTCCTCATACTTGCGGTCAGCCTCCTCTGCAATGTGTTTGGCCTCCTTCAGCTGAATCTCCTGAAGCTCCATCTTCTCTTCATCCTTCTGAGCCCTGTTCTCAATCACCTTCATACCTCTGCACACACAAACATTACTTATTTCGTACCTCACAAATATTGAAGCGTTTTCCATTTTATTCCATTATATTTTATAAAAAAGTAAATTACTAACCAGAAACTACTGGTTAAGAGTCTGTTGTGTCATAAAGGTCAGCAAAAAAACACATGCCGCATGTCTTCGTTATGTAAGGTAAATAAATGCTTGCTAACTAGTAGAAGAAAATAAATAATTATCAGATTGGTATCAACTCTACATTATGTTAATTGTAATGAAGACATGGAATGAAACATTATTATCTTTTAATTTTTAATTTAAAAAACAAAGATATTTCTGTCTAACTTTTGTCATTCATATTTCCAACCAGCTTTTTTGTGTTAGTTTCGTTCCATCAAAAGGTGGAAAAGGCATGTTTTACTTCTTCTCTCGCAGTGTCCATGTCCCTCTTTGGCGATTAGCTGGTCAGTGGGGCACACACACAGACTCACATGCACTAACGTGCATTAAAAGGCATGTGGCCGCCCGGCTATGTGAACAAAGAGGGGAGGAGCTCTGATAACAACACACACACAGAGAGAGAGTGAGAGAGAGAGAGAGAGAGAGAGAGAGAGAGAGAGAGAGAGAGAGAG